>NC_081409.1:270906646-271206646 GCF_030272615.1 Cryptomeria japonica | reverse complement strand
TGTTCCACCCTCTATTCATGATCTCGATGTATGCCTAGTCCTATACTGAGGACTAGGACACTAAAGCGAAGGGGGGTCCTCTACAATAACAAAGAAATGGGTTAAATTCAAAACATTTTTTATTATTGTTACAATATTTCATTAATTTAGAGAACATAAATGTTGTGCTCTTTACCTGATGGGGCCACATCATTTTGTCTAGCCTCAACCTCAACATGTTGAACACCCTCTAGATCATCTAGAGTTGAAATACTAAAGGTTACATTAATGTTGAACACCAATTGCAATTATATTTGTTTAAAGGAATAACACTGGTCCTCTTTACCTGATTGGGGAACATCACATTCCTGATGTTGTGTACCTGGATCATGCTCCACTTGGTCACCACCGACTACATGCTCTAAAATATTAGCAAAAAAGGTTACATTAATTACTACTCTAATTACAAATTAAGATGTTTAATTGTATTAATAATTACATAAATAAATTTGAATAGAAAATGAATACCTCCACTACTGGGATGCACATCCGGACCTTCATGTGCAGGTGGTGTTTCACAATTAGCAGGCTGGATTCCAATGTCATGCACATTGTTATCATTGCTTTCTTATTTAAAACAAATATACTTTATGTTGAAACTCAACATCAATTATATTATTGGTAAAGTATTCAATTATAAACAATTTTCATTTAGCTTATTTACCTGTGTGATGGATGCACCAGAATCTTGAGTTTGCCCACTCAATTCTCGTAGCCGATCAACCACAGTTGTATAGCCTTGCTAGTAGGAAATTCTCTTATCATCTTCTGTGAGCGCTCTATTGAATTTAGAGCCCTGCATTTTTTCTTGGTATCATGAATTTTGCTTGCATGGTTTGATTAAAAAAAATCGTTTGCAATTTATAAATATTTCAATGCGACATTTCATTTACAGATACTTACAATTCATGCAGCAAGTTTCATATAACCACCAGAGCCGAGTTTGTGTTGCCCGTGCTTTTCTTGTCTTGTCTTGGTTGCCTTTGACGTGTCACTCAGTCTATGAAAAGTTTGAAATATGTTAGATTATATAAATATAAAGAGTAATTAATTAGTACATAATTACATTCCTAATAGTATCTTGCACCTTCTTTTGGCATCTGGTGGTGTATTTCCTTTCTCCCTTTCAATTCTCTCCTTGGCATCCAAAATCAAGTCCTTCCACTCCCTCTCTGGAATCATGGGGGGACGCTCGTACTTTACGTTCTTCTCTAAATGGGTCCTGTATTGGTCCCTCACATACTTTAGATATGTGTCATCTTTTTCAAGGAGCTTGGTTTTGTCAAAGGTGTCATTTCCAAACCTCTCAACCATATGGTTTGTCAATTCATCTTTTAACTTTTTTCTTGGTCATTCCACCTTTTAAAGCAAAAACAAACCTGTTAGATACAAAAATGAACTGAAGCTACATTTATTATAGTTCAAGAAATGGATCAAAGGAAAACTATTCTAGAAATGATATGAAATCAAAATAGTGGATTAGGGTTAGTTCACATATGATGTTCCACCTTTTACATATGGTGGGCCCAAATATCTGCAATGCAATGTCACTAAGATTTTTATAAAAAAAATATCATTTCCTGCAAAAATTTCATGGGATAATTAGTCCAAAATAATTGATCAGAAAGTAAATTACAATTAGACTATATATAATAATAATTTTAAAGTACCTGGAACCTTCTGTATCTTTAAGGGAATCATTTTTTCATCGTTCACCACTAATATGGCCTGCAACATTCCCATACTAGCAATACGAGAAGATCCAGGAAATGATGGTATGTTATCACCAGTAGTCACCTCTAGCGCATCCTCGTGTGCATCTCCTACTACAGAAAATGAATCCACTATGAAATGCCCCCAAGAAAGAATGCTTGAAGGGAAATAAACACGTAACAAAAGATAGAGAAAAAGAGGGATCTACCAATAGTGGGCAAGCCAATATGACGTGCAGTAGAGGATGTATGCATGCTACATGTTGCCAACATTGCAGTCGGTAATACAGGTGGGTCTAACCTCTGATGAGGCACCGACGGCATTTGCATAGGAACATTGGCAGCACCTGAAGAATAATACATTAAATATATAAAATATTAAATATATGAAAAGCGTAAGAATTGTAAACAAGGATGAACCTTTATTATGAACATCGATAATATCAAGTATGATGTATTTTGGGTACTCAAAGTGATAAGCCAAGAAAATCGTCATCACCTGAACTACTTGCAACACCCTGATCATGGCCATGAGTCTCATGATGCATAAATTGTTGTAAAAACAACATGTACATATTTTAGTTAATGACATTAAAGAGTATAAAATATAAACCATTATTGAACTTTTGTTATAATTAGAGCTTTTATTACTACTTCCTTGCAGGTTGTCTATTGTCTGAATCAATGTTTCACCCTCTCTTGTATCTCAGTAGTTTGAGGCTCCACGGATGCCAAAGCAATAATCTCTCTACTAATTTTTCTAATAGACTTTCTTAACAATTCCATAGGGTTTGTGGAATTTCCAGGGTCATCATCGCTCAGTCCACATCCCTAGAGAGGTGCTCAGGTACTGCATCCTCCTTTCCCTTTCCCCGAACATCCGTCTATGACAAGAATATCAATAACAATTACAAAATTAGTCTAAAACACTCAAAAAAAGAACATAATAATGTAACAGTTTGCTTCTATCTAATTTGTACAATTACAATGAGGTTTACCTACTCGATAGAAGTGTCACGACCAACATCCCTATCTGTGCTATGCGATGGATCCATGTCGCCCTGTGACAAAGAAAAAATATAAAAAACATTAGCGAAACTAAACCAATAGACTTAGCAAAAAAACTTCATAATAAAATGGTATATTGGAGTCATTAATTGGTGGTTGGTTAATTTAAATGGTATATAGTACATACCACCCCCATGATAGTAACTTTGTTTGTATCTATATGATTCAAATTGTAATCGATTAACAGCTCTTCCCCTGCACTTATTTATTTGATCGCACATACGAACACATGATTTCCCTCACGCGCCTCAAATATACAATTGGATTGTTTATTAGTTGACCCAAGTCACATACTATTTATAAAACCTACAATATTCCCTATTTCTTTTGGCCTTCCATCAATGTATATAGCCACTCATTTACTTTGATCATTATCTTTCTGTTGTATATAATTTACTAACAGTTCATACCTATGCATTTTTTTTTTTATATCGAACAATCTGCATCCAATTATTGTAATCTTAACAAGGTCCAACAAACTCCATCAATTCAACAACTTTGTTGTAACAAACCTTTATTCCATCCATGGAAAATAGGCCTGAAACATGTAACGACGAAGGTGTTATGCGATATATCCTATCGTTAACACAAGAATCGATGTTTATTGGAGGAAGTTCCTTGGGTACCCATTGTTTCTATAGATGTTTGTACCTCAAGGGAACCTCAATGTCATCTTTGGTCTCATCATCATAAGAACATGGCCCCCCTTGAGAAAGGAAAATTTTCATGTGTTTATTGAATTTTCTTCTAATCTTTTGACCTCTAGTTGATCTCCCTATTGTAGACCTACTACATGTCTCATTTTCATTTTCTATTCCTGCATTTCCCCCACTCGAGGAAGACACATCTAATAAATACCTATTTGGTGGTACCTGCACTGCATCAAATGAGAGAGTTAGTTGGTAACAAGAGAGACTTCACACATTCTCGAGGTAGATAGGATCAATCTTCTTCATGCAAGGTCCTCAAAGAAATCCTTAACATGCACAAGGTTGATGTGGTAACACAATCTGATCTCCATTTCAATGCTAACCCATCACAGTATGTCATCGATCGAATCACACAGACTTGAAATGCATCAACCGGAAACCCTGAAGCTGAGACTACCAACCGGTAGTCATATCAAATGAAATCCCGATACAAAACTTTGCATATACCAGTTCTCATTCCAACATACCGCTTCACCTTTTCACATATACCGGTTCACATCATCATACCGATTCTCTTGCCAGTTTGCTTACATCAATATACTGGTTCATACTTCAGCATATTGACATCAATGACAACATACAATATCATCATGTCATCACACTCTGCACATATGCCAACAATCTCCCCCTTTGGCATTGATGGCAATATACAAAGACATATCTCTGCTTCACATCTTCTTAATACTGCAGATATCTTCTCCGCTTCACATCTTCTCCCCCTTTGACAACAATGCTAAAGTGGAGGCACAGACATCCATGTTCCACTATGTTGCTCCCCTTGAGGAGTAGCATCCTTCAACACATCAATCCTGAAAATATTTGTCAATGCAATACCTGACTGATGTGGAGCACATACCTTTAGTTCACCTCTTAAAGGGGCAGCACCCCTAATTCACCTCTTAAATAGGTAAATGTAGCCTTCGGTAGAGGCTTGGTGAATATATCTACTAACTGCTCCTTACTGGAAACATGTTCCAAAACAACTTCTTTGTTGTGAACCTTCTCCCTCAAGAAATGATACTTGAGCTCGAAGTGCTTGGTTCTAGCATGCAAAACCAGATTCTTGGAAATATTAATTGCACTTGTGTTGTCACAAAACATATTCACTAGTTCATATACAGGGACTTTCAAACCACTTAATACATGCTTCATCCAAATTGTCTGAGTGTAGTTCATAAATGCTGCTACATATTCTACTTCTGTTGTAGACTGGGAAATAACTCTGCTTCTTACTCATCAATGAGACTAGTCTACCACCAAGAAAGAATGCACCACCGGTTGTGCTCTTCCAATCGTCCACATTAATAACCCAATCGGCATCTGTAAACACTTTGAGATTGAAATCATTACTATATGGATACCACAATCCATAGTCAATAGTTCCCTTCAGATATCTAAGAATCCGCTTGACTGCTACCAAGTGGGATTCTCTTGGACTTTTCTGGAAACGTGCAGTAATGCCTACTGCATGTGCAATGTCTAGTATGTTGTGTACTACATAGTGCAACTTACCAATCATTGATCGGTATTCCTTCTCATTCATCAATGCTGAGTCATATTCTTTTGATAATTTACAACCGGTCACCCTCGGTGTACCAACAAGTTTGTTGTCTTCCATGCCAAAGGTCTTCAACACCTCTTTGACATACTTGGACTAAGTGATAAAGATATCGTCTTTCATTTGTTGTATTTGTAGTCCAATGAAGAACTTAATCTCTTCGATAAGTGACATCTCAAATTCCTTCTTCATCTCATCTGCAAATGCATGGCTCATCTTGTCATCTCCACCAAAAATTATGTCATCAATAAATACATCACAAATCAGAATTTGATCTCCTTCTGACTTCAGATAGGTATTGCTATCTTCACTTGTTCTTTCAAATCCAATCTTCAAAAGATGGGAGTGTAAATGTTCATACCATGCTCTAGGTGCTTGCTTTAATCCATACAAGGCTTTATGTAGCCTACACACCATATCACTATCTTTTGATAGGGTAAACCCATCTGGTTGCTCTATATACACTTCCTCTTCAAGTATTCCATTCAGCAATGCAAATTTTGCATCCATCTGATACGCTTTGAATCCCTTGAAGGTTGCATATGCAAGAAGCATTCGAACTCCTTCCAATCTAGCTACAGGAGCAAAGGTTTCTCCATAGTCTTCTCCTTCTTCTTGAGCATATCCATTACATACCAGTCTGGCTTTGTTTCTTACCACTGTGACATCTTCATTCAGCTTGTTTTTGAAAACCCATTTGGTGCCAATAACATTTTTATGCTCAAGTCTGGGTACCAAAGACCATGTACCATTCTTTTCTATCTGGTCAAGTTCCTCTTCCATAGCCTTGATCCAGTCTTCATCTTTATGTGCCTCTTTAAATGTTTTAGGCTCAAATTCAAAGATCATGCAAGAATTTTCTTTGACCTTTCTTGTTGTAAGAATTTTTGCTTCCTTATCTCCTATGATCTACTTTGGATCATGATTCAGCTTTACATACCTAGGAATGGTCTTAACATATTCCTCTTGCTTTTCTTCTTCATCCTCATCTTCATCAGCATTAGCATCTACCGGTGTAGGAGCACTGTTACTGGTACTTGGTTGTTTTGCAACCAGTTCCCAGAAGTTTACAACTGGTTCATCTACCACTTACTCACTATCGGTTTCCTCAGATTTCTTATAGGTTTCATCAACTCTAACATTGATACTTTCAATAATTCTCTGAGTCCTATTGTTGAAACAATTGCGAGCTTTGCTCTTGGTGGAATATCTTAGGAATATTCCCTCATCACATTATGCATCAAACTTGCTCTGGTGTTCACTCCTCTTGATATAACACTTGCTACCAAACACTCTAAAGTAGCTTACTATAGGATTCTTACCGATCCAATACTCATAAAGTGTTTTATCCTTACCTTTCTTGATGAGTACATGGTTCATAGTGTAGACTATAGTGGTCACCACTTCTCTCCAAAAAGTGTGAGCAACCTTTCCATGAATTAGCATTGTCCTGGCTACTTCAACTACAATCTGGTTGTTCCTTTCTCCTAGGCCATTCTGTTGTGGAGTCTGGGGGGCAGACAGTTGCCTCTTGATGCTATTTTCTTCATAGTACTTATTGAACTCACTAGAAGTGAACTCACCTCCTTGGTCAGTTCTAAGGCGTTTGATTCTCTTACCACTTTGTTTTTCAACCAATGCTCTGAAGGCTTTGAGCTTTCCAAAAGCTTCAGAATTGTCTTTCAAGAATGTGACCCACATCATTCTTGTGCAGTCATCAGTAAGAATCATAAAGTACCTATCTCCTTGAACACTCCTAGTTTTCATAGGACCACACAAATCAGTATGCACAAGATCAAGTAAATTTTCTGTTGTGAAAGATTTACCTTTGAAGGTTGAGGAAGACATTTTCCCTAGTTGACATTCTCTGCACAAAGGATTCTCCAGTTTGTTCAACACAGCCAATCCTCTAACTGCCTTGATCTTATTGGCCTTCACAATATTATCAAAATTTACATGACAAAGTCTCCTATGCCATAGCCAACTATCATCAAACTTAGCCATTAGACATTGGCTGATATTTTCATTTAACTTAAATAGGTTACCTTTGGTCTGCATACCGGTGGCCATCAGTTCACCACTCTTTCCTTTTATTTTGCACACTCCATCTTTGAATTCCAGAGTGAGTCCATTATCATTCAGCTGAGCAACACTCAGAAGGTTATGCTTGAGACCTTCTACCCAATACACATTATCAGCACTGCTTTTTCCATTTAGAGAGATGTACCCTTTTCCTTTTACCATACAAGGTGCATCATTACCAAATCGGACTACACCTCCATCATACTCTTCCAAAGACAGAAACATTCTCCGGTCTCCAGTCATGTGGTGAGAACAACCACTATCAATAATCCATTCATTAGAATTATCAAAGCGGGAGACAAGAGCCTTCTTGTCTGACACATCTTCCTTGATAGCTACGAATACTATGTCTTCAGTTTCTTCATCCTCTAATTCATCATCAGTGACACCTTCATCAACTGCAACAAGACAGTTTCTCCTACTTCCTCCTTTGAACTTTTTGAACCTCTCTGGTTTGTCCTTATTATCACCATTAGGATAGTTAATAGCAATGTGTCCAATCCTATTGCAAGAAAAGAATTTCAAAGGGAGCTTACCTCTATATTTACCAGTTCCCTTAGGAAGTCTCTTGGCCAGAAGAGCTTCAAATTCCATAAAGATCTCCTCATCATCCATATCTCTGCTCTGTCTAGGTTCAAAACTGGTACTAACTTCTTTACCCTTTCTAGATAGTGCAGCAGATGCTTTAAAGGTTGAATCGGTCTTCTCAACAATGCCATCATAACTGTTTAGCTCATAAGAGGTCAATTTAGAAATGATAGAATCAAGGGACACCTTTGTCTTGTCAATAGATCTCAACTCCTAAATAGCGGCAACCCTTATTGCATAGACCGGTAATAAGGTTCTCAAAACTTTGCTAACAATGGTGGAATCATCCATTGTACCTCTTGCACTCTTGATGTCTCCAACAATAGTTTTAATCCTTATCCCATATTTTTGAATAGTAAGTACTCAATAGATATTGAGAGGGGGGGTGAATCAGTATAGCCAAAAATCTCCTTTAACCCACTTTGACTGCAAAGACTAAACTAACTAGTAAACAGTATCACCGATCTAAAATAGGGCACTACCAGTAAAACACAGTGAGACTGTGAAACACATAAACCGGTAACACTTAGATCTTAACCACACCTAATATCTCCTTACCACTTCACCCATATGCATAAACAAGTAATACATCAGAAATATAAAGACCACTGGATCAGCATGCATTACCACTTAATAGAAAATACTAATCATCACTTGAAAAAGCATCACACATGACACACTGATTTTTCACATGGAAACCCAACTGGGAAAAACCACGGTGGGGATGAATACCCACAAGTTGTTCTTTGAACTCTTTTGAAGTCCGCTCTGTTAGGAGCCTAATCCGGTTAAGGACTTTACATTAGGTTCTGCTAGGACCCGATCCTGCTAAGGATCACCCCGTTAAGGGATGGCTAAATACCCGGTTAAAGGTTAGAACCCTGTAAAAGGTTACCTCGCAAGAGGATTTGAAGAACTCTTTGATTTGAGTCACCCTGTTAAAGGATTTACACAAAGCTTGTTAAAGCTACCCAGTTAAGGGATTTTCCAACTACTGAAATGGTTAGAAGTCAATAGGTAATACACTGATCTGATAACAGCACTCAATGCCAATGCAGATCCACTTTAGTTCCTTTGCTTCTGCAATCACACTCTGCGGGTATCAACACACTTCTCTGGTCTGGCAAGAATCAAGTATCTCTTCACTTGGATACACGCATAACATTTGCCAACAACTTCACAATGCAAATCATCATCGACCTTATAGGAAATAGATAGGTTGGTGGCATAAACCCTAAACCCTGAACATTTAGGTTATCAATACAGTCGGTCCAATCTTGACCGTTCAATCACATTACATTGAATAAAATATTCTTGAATAGATCTTAAGATGTTCTCCATCATTTGTTCTTTGCTGCTTCTGGAAGCTGATAACCCATCACGCATTCTCCACCATTTACTAAGACTTCACACATTACCGAGGTAGATAGGATCAATCTTCTTCATGCAAGATCCTCAAGGAAATCCTTCACGCACACAAGGTTGACGTGGCAACATGATCTGATCTCCATTTCAATGGTAACCCATCATAGTATGTCATCGGTTGAATCACACAGACTTGAAATGCATCAACCGGAAACCCTAAAGTTGAGACTACCAACCAGTAGTCATATCAAATGAAATCCTGATACAAAACTTTGCATATACCAGTTCTCATTCCAACATACTGCTTCACCTTTTCACATATACCGGTTCACATCATCATGCCTGTTCTCTTGCCAATTTGCTTACATCAATATACCGGTTCATACTTCAGCGTATTGACATCAATGACAACATACAATATCATCATGTCATCACACTCTACACATATGCCAACACCATCACATAGGTAATAAACAATCCACATTCTATAAATAAACACAAAGTTCAAAAAATGTCACATGTATCATCATAAACATGTAATCCATCACATGTGTATTTTAAATCAACATCCATCACATAGATAATAAACATCCCAAATTCCATAAATAAACACAAAGTTTAAAAAATGTCACCTAAATAGTCACTCTCCCTATCTCCATCTCCTTGAGGTGGCATAGTGATGAATAATGATGAATAGAAAGTACTCATAAGATACTGAGAGGGGGGGTGAATCAGTATAGACAAAACCTTTACAAACAATTCAAACGGCTGAGACTGCACTAACTAGAAATAGCATCACCGCTCTAAGTCAGGGGACAACTGGTAAGACACAGTGAAATTGTGAAAGACATAGACCGGTTAACACTTAGATCTTCACCTCACCTAACATCTCCTTTCCACTTCACTCATATGCATAGACAAGGAATACATCAAAAATATAAAGACTACTAGTTAAGCATGCATTACCACTTAACAGAAAATACTAATAATCATATGAAAAGACATCACACATGACACACTGATTTTTCACATGGAAACCCAACTAGGAAAAACCACAATGGGGATGAATACCCACAAGTTGTTATTTGAACTCTTCTAAAGTCCGCTTTGTTAGGAGCCTAATCCAATTAAAGATTTTACAATAGGTTCTACTAGGAACCAATCCTACTAGGGATCACCCGGTTAAAGGTTAGAACCCTGTTAAAGGTTACCTCGCAAGAGGATTCGAATAACTCATTGAATTGAGTCACCCTGTTAAAGGATTTGCACAAAATCCTGTTAAAGCTACCTAGTTAAGGGATTTTCTAACTGCTGAAATGGTTAGAAGTCAACAGGTAATACACTGATCTGATAATAGCACACAATGTCAAGGCAGATCCACTTTAGCTCCTTTACTTCTGCAATCACACTTTGCAAGTAACAACACACTTCTCCAATCTGGCAAGGATCAAGTATCTCTTCACTTGGATACACACATAACATTTGCCAACAACTTCAAAATAAAAAACATCATCGACCTTATAGGAAACAAATAGGTCGGTAGCATAAACCCTAAACCCTAAACATTTAGGTTTAACAAATCAGTCGGTTCAATCCTGACTGTTAATCACACTGCATTGAATACAATAGTCTTGAATAGATCTCAAGATATTCTCCAATGTTCATTCTTTGCCACTTCAGGAAGCTGATAACCCATCACACGTTCTCCACTGTTTACAGAGACTTCGCACATTCCCGAGGTAGATAGGGTCAATCTTCTTCATGCAAGATCCTCAAGGAAATCCTTCACGTGCACAAGGTTGACGTGGCAGCATGATCTGATCTTCAGTACAATGTTAACTCATCACAAGATGTCATTGGTTGAATTATACAGACTTGGAATGCATCAACCGAAAACCCTAAAGCTGAGACTACCAACCAGTAGCCATGCCAAATGAAACCCTGATACAAAACTTCTCATATACCGGTTCACATTCCAACATACCGGTTCACTTTGAACAAACATACCGCTTCACTTTTGCACATATACCAGTTCACATCATTATACCGGTTCCCTTGCCAGTTTTCATATCATCATACCGGTTCATACTACAACATATTAACATCAATGACAACATATAATATCATCATGTCATCAAACTCTACACATATGCCAACAATCTCCCCCTTTGGCATTGATGTCAATATACAAAGATATCTCTCTGCTTCACATCTTCTTCTCCCCAATACTGCAGATATCTTCTTCACTTCACATCTTCACCTCCCCAATACTGTAGATATCGTCTCCACTTCATACAAAGATATATCTCTGCTTCACATCTTCTTCTCCCAATACTACAGATATCTTCTCCGCTTCACATATTCTCCCCCTTTGACAACAATGTCAAAGTGGAGACACAAACAGCTATGTCCCACTATGTTGCTCCCCCTAAGGAGTACCACCCTTCAACACATCAATCCTGAAAAAATATTTACCAATGCAATACCTGACTGATGTGGAGCTAACATTTTTAGTTCAACTCTTGAAGGGGCAGCACCCCTAATTCACCTCTTAAATAGGTAAATGTAGCCTTCGGTAGAAGCTTGGTGAATATGTCTGCTAACTATTCCTTACTGGAAACATGTTCCAATACAACCTCTTTGTTCTGAACCTTCTCCCTCAATAAATGATAATTGAGCTCGAAGTGCTTGGTTCTAGCATGCAAAACCAGATTCTTGGAAATATTAATTGCACTTGTATTGTCATAGAATATACTCACAGGTTCAGATACAAGAACTTTGAAACCACTTAATACATGCCTCATCCAAATTGTCTGGGTGCAGTTCATAAATGCTGTAACATATTCCGCTTCTTCTGTAGACTAAGAGATACAACTCTGCTTCTTACTCATCCATGAGACTAGTCTACTACCAAGAAAGAATGCACCACCAGTTGTATTCTTTCAGTCATCCACATTACCAGCCCAATCAGCATCTGTAAACACTCTAAGGTTGAAACACTACTGTATGGATACCACAACCCATAGTCAATAGTTCCCTTCAGATATCTAAGAATTTGCTTGACTGCTACCAAGTAGGATTCTCTTAGACTTTTTTGGAACTATGCAATAATGCCCACTGCATGTGCAATGTCTGGTCTGCTATGTACTACATAGTGTAGCTTACCAATCATTGATTGGTATTCCTTCTCATTCACCAACATTGAGTCATCCTCTTTTGACAATTTACAACCGGTCACCATCGGCGTGCCAACCGGTTTGTTGTCTTCCATGCCAAAGGTCTTCAACACCTCTTTGACATACTTGGACTGAGTGATAAAGATACCATCTTTCATTTGTTGAATCTGTAGTCCAATGAAGAACTTAATCTCCCCTATAAGTGACATCTCGAATTCCTTCTTCATCTCATCTGCAAAATCATGACTCATCTTGTCATCTCCACAAAAATTATTTCATCAAAAAATACTTCACATATCAGAATCTGATCTCCTTCTGACTTCAAATAGATATTGCTATCTTCACTTGTTCTTTCAAATCCAATCTTCAAAAGATGGGAGTGTAAATGTTCATACCATGCTCTAGGTGCTTGCTTTAATCCATACAAGGCTTTATGTAGCCTACACACCATATCACTATCTTTTGATAGGGTAAACCCATCTGGTTGCTCTATATACACTTCCTCTTCAAGTATTCCATTCAGCAATGCAAATTTTGCATCCATCTGATACACTTTGAATCCCTTGAAGGTTGCATATGCAAGAAGAATTTGAACTCCTTCCAATCTAGCTACAGGAGAAAAGGTTTCTCCATAGTCTTCTCCTTCTTCTTGAGCATATCCATTACATACCAGTCTGGCTTTGTTTCTTACCACTGTGCCATCTTCATTCAGCTTGTTTTTGAAAACCCATTTGGTGCCAATAACATTTTTATGCTCAAGTCTGGGTACCAAAGACCATGTACCATTCTTTTCTATCTGGTCAAGTTCCTCTTCCATAGCCTTGATCTAGTCTTCATCTTTATGTGCCTCTTTAAATGTTTTAAGCTCAAATTCTGAGATCATGCAAGATTTTTCTCTAACCTTTCTTCTTGTAAGAATTCCTGCATCCTTGTCTCCTATGATCTGTTTTGGATCATCATTCAGCTTTACATACCTAGGAATGATCTTGGCTATTTCCTCTTGCTTTTCTTCTTCATCAACATCAGCATCTATCGGTGTAGGAGCACAGTTACTGGTACTAGACTATTTTGCAACCGGTTCCGAGAAGGTTACAACCGGTTCATCTACCATTTGCAAATTGTCGGTTTCCTTAGGTTTCTCAGAGGTTTCATCAACTCTAACATTGATACTTTCAACAATTCTCTGAGTCCTATTGTTGAAACATTTGAGAGCTTTTCTCTTTGTGGAATACCTAGGAATATTCCCTTGTCACATTTTGCACCAAACTTACTCTAGTCTTCACTCCTCTTTATATAAAACTTGCAACCAAACACTCTAAAGTAGCTTACTATAGGAGTCTTACCGGTCCAATACTCATAAGGTGTTTTATCCTTACCTTTCTTGATGAGTACCCGGTTCATAGTGTAGAATGCAGTGCTCACCGCTTCTCTCCAAAAGGTGTGAGCAACTTTTCCTTGAATCAACATGGTTCTGGCTACTTCAACTACAGTCCAGTTGTTCCTTTCTACTAGGCCATTCTGCTGTGGAGTCTGGGGGAAGACAGTTGCCTCTTGATGCCATTTTCTTCACAGTACTTTTTGAATTCACCGGAAGTGAATTCTCCTCCTTGATTAGTTCTAAGGCATTTGATTCTCTTACCACTTTCTTTTTCAACCAGTGCTCTGAAGGCTTTGAACTTTCCAAAAGCTTTAGACTTGTCTTTCAAGAATGTGACCCACACCATTCTTGAGCAATCATCAGTAAGAATCATAAAGTACCTATCTCCTTGAACACTCCTAGTTTTCATAGGACCACACAAATCAGTATGCACAAGATCAAGTAAATTGTCTGCAGTGAAAGATTTACCTTTGAAAGTTGAGGAAGACATTTTCCCCATTTGACACTCTCTTCAGAAAGCATTCTCTGGTTTGCTCAGCATAGGCAATCCTCTAACTGTCTTGATCTTACTGGCCTTCATAATATTATCAAAGTTTACATGGCAGAGTCTCCTATGCCATATCCAACTGTCATCATACTTGGCCATTAGACATGTACTGATATTTACATTCAGATGAAATAATTTACCTCTTGTCTTCATACCAGTGGCCATCAGTTCACCACTCTTTCCTTTTATTTTGCACACTCCATTTTTGAATTCTAGATTGAGTCCATTATCATTCAGCTAGGCAACACTCAAAAGGTTATGCCTGAGACTTTCTACCCAATACACATTATCAGGACTGCTTTTTCCATTTAGAGAGATGCACCCTCTGCCTTTTACCATACATGGTGCAACATTACCAAATCGAACCACACCACCATCATACTCTTCCAGAGACAAACTTACTCCAGTCACCAGTCATGTGGTGAGAACAACCACTGTCAATAATCCACTCATTGGAATTATCAAAGCGGGAGACAAGAGCCTTCTTGTCTAACACATCTTCCTTAACTGCTACAAACACAATGTCTTCACTTTCTTCATCTTCTAATTCCTCATCAGTGACACCTTCATCAACTACTACAAAACAGTTTCTCCTATTTCCTCCTTTCAACTTCTTGAACTTCTCAAGTTTGTCCTTGTTAGGTCCCAAGGACAACTGAGAGGGGGGGTGAATCAGTTGTCCTAAATATTAAACCAAAAACCACTTAAACAAATTACTGTTTAATACCGGTGAAACAGTCTATGATACCGGTGAAACAATTTAACTAATAAATGTAATACTGGTAAAGAATAATGCATGAAACCAAAAGACAAAATCAACCACAACACATAACACCAATATTTGTATGTGGAAACCCTATAAGGGGAAAAACTACGGTGGGAAATCTTACCCATAATCAGATGATACTACTGCAGATAGTAAGTGTACATAAATGGGGTCTGCACATGCAGAAAGACCAACAGCCTAGAGTTCACTGCTCAAACACAAATGGAAGTAACACTGACTACAATTGGATGGTTAAATCCAATAAGAATGTACTGCTTAAAATAGCATCTTCATATGCTAGATCTAGTACTGGTGTAATGCTGATATGCTTTCACAAAACCCTAGCTTTACCTTCAAATTATGTCTTCGTGTATAGCTCTGCTAAATCTCGCATATACCTTCACACACAACCTTCTTTGCATTCCACATTTGATCTTGCATTTAAGATCTTATATTTATACCATAACCTAAGACCATTATAGTAGGTCGGCTCTACAAGATATTACAATAAAATCATTTTACAACTAATACAATATTCGATGCAATAACTGATTGAACATATTGACGCAATGCATTTACAACATTAATTAATTATCTCCATAGCGTGCCATGCTGATCTAGAAGAGTTAAACCTGTCGGTATAACCCTAGATAACCTGGACCTATTTGCCGGTAAAAGCAAATATGCAAGTATGAATATACCAATGATTAATTCTTCAAAACAAGGTGTCCCCATGATGTCTTCGACATTACCAGGTGTCTTCCATGTCATTCCAAGTGTCGGTGATGATTATATCCTACCGGTGAACCATATACCAGTAACTGTGCAATAGTTACTTGTCTGTCGGTGAATGCTGCTAGATCTCCAAAGTGCTAGTGTTTTAGTAGGTGTTGACATCAATGACAAAACCATACCAAAATACCAACAATCTCCCCCTTTGGCATTGATGGCAACACAAGATGGAAAAACCATCAAAGTGCCAAAACAGAAATGCCAAATACCAAAAACCAACAATCTCCTTTACCAATCTCTCCCCCTATGGGTAACATGTATCTTTCTGTGTTTTTCCATACCAATCTCTCCCCCTTTGACATCAAATGTCAAAGTTACAACAGAATATCATTTGTTAGTTTCACATACAAAATACCAACTATTTTCAATATACCATCTACTCCCCATAAGAAGTAGCTTCCTCATCAAAGCCGGATTTAAGAATGTATCTTTGTTAATTCTGTCAGTTGATGACAGTTATCAACTCTCTAAGTGTCTACCGGTGGGGGTATGACCCCAAGCTGATCTTTGAGATATTCAAAGGTCTCCTTAGGTAGAGGTTTAGTAAAAATATCTACAATCTGCTCTTTAGTGTTTGCATAAACCAGTTTGACCTGTTTTGCTTCAACATTTTCTTTTAGAAAGTTTAGTTTGATAGAAACATGTTTAGTCTTAGAATGTAGTACCGGATTCTTGGATATATCAATTACTGCAGTGTTGTCACAATAGATAGTTATAGGTTCCTTGCAATTTACCTTTATGTCCTTTAACATTTGTTTAAGCCATAATGCATGTGTACAGTTTGTTGCTGCTGCAACATATTTTGATTCTGCTATTGATAAAGATGTGCAACTCTATTTCTTGCTTAACCAAGAAATTAATTTGCTTCCAAAGAAAAATGCTCTGCCGGTGGTACTTTTCCTGTCATCTACATCTATTGCCCAATTTGCATCTGTATATGCACATAATTCAAAATTTTCATCTCTAGGATACCATAATCCAAGAATTGTAATGTCTTGTAAGTACCTGAAAATCCTTTTTACTACTGATTCATGATTTTTCTTGTGATTACTTTGAAATCTTGAAACAATACATGTTGCATTCATAATATCTGGTCTTGTTTGTGTTAAATACAATAAACCTCCTATCATAGATTTGTACCTTGTTGGATTAACAGGTGTTGATTCATCTCTTATTGATAATTTGTCATTTGTAGTCATAGGTGTACTTACCGGTTTAGAGCTTTCCATCCCAAATTTCTTTAGTAGCTCTTTTAAGTACTTTGATTGACTCAAAAATATACCACTGTCAGTCTGAGAGATCTGCAATCCTAAAAAGAATTTTACTTCTCCTTGATAAAATCTGAAAAGATTATAAACCCAGAAAACTAGTGCAAATGAATAGATATCTAAACTATGAATGCAAATGATATAAAATCAAAGTAACAACACAGAGTTAGTCTCCAAGAGAGCAATGCAAATGCTAGAAGAAAAATAGCATTAAGAGGATGCAAAATTAAGAGATGCCAAATACAAGCCAGGTAGCATGCTTTTATAGACCAGGGAGAGGGAAGAGGTGGCAATACCGACCAATCAAGAGCAACCATCTCTTGGACTAAAGATAGCAAGTATCTTCCCAAGATAGAAAATGGATGCACACATGTAAGAAGGTAACACCTCATAACCACTCACCTAATTAAGCATGATTTATTAACCTAAGCAAGATTAAAAGAAGTGTAGAAAAAACCTAAGAATATAGGGAAAAAATAAATAACCCACTAGGAAATAAAAACCTACACTAACACCCCCCCATAAGCGAAGCTTAGGTGGATGTAGAAATGGGTCTCGACAAATCAAGCCTAATGAGGTACCCATGTACATAAAATTCCCTCAAAAAGAGAAAGAAAAGAGACCCCCCCAAGAGTAGAGAGAGTCAGGACTCCGAGTGAGAGGAAGAAGCCCCCCTAGAAGATGAAGCATCCCGCACCCCCAACAAAGTTTGCAAATGAAGGAACTTGCTCTCAGTGAAGGGTTTGGTGAAGATATCAGCAACCTGCTTGGAAGTCAGATAGTAGTGAAGGTCGATGACATGGCCATGGATGAGCTCTCAAATGTAGTGCATGTGGATCTAGATGTGTTTGGTCCTCTGATGATGGACCGGATTCCGTGAGATTTGAATGGCACTCTAGTTGTCACAAAATATGACTGATGGTCGTCTGATCTGGATACCAAACTTAGTGAGAGATTTTGAAGACAAATGGCCTTAGTGGCGGCATTCACAGCCCCCCGATACTCGGCCTCAATAGAAGATAGAGCAATAGCAGACTGCTTCTTGCTCAACCAACAAATAGGACCTGAACCAAGTGAGAAGCTATAACCTGAAGTAGATTTGCGATCTTGAGAATCGCCCACCCAATCTGAATCTGTGTAGCCCACCAAGTCAAGCTCAATGCCCGCTACGTAGTGAATCCCAAAACTGTGAGTACCCTGAATGTAGTGAAGGATTCTCTTGGCTACTTTCCAGTGCAGCTCATGAGGCTCCTGCATGAATCGAGAGACCATGCCTACAGCATATGAAATGTCAAGTCTCGTATGAGTCAGATAAATGAGACTCCCAACAAGCTGTCGGTACAAAGTGCCATCAACAAGTGGAGAAGAACATTGAGCCTCAATTTTGACTCCAGAAAGAAAGGGAGTCAAAGCAGGCTTACAATCAGCCATATGAAACCTCGAGAGAAAATCTAGAGCATACTTGGACTGGTTGATGGTGACCCCAGAAGAAGACTGGTAGAACTATATCCTAAGAAAGTAATTCAACAAGCCCAAGTCAATCATCAAAAACCTGTCTTGAAGGGCAGTTTTGATAGCCCCAATAGTGGATGAAGAACTCACTGTGATCAACAAGTCATCAACATACAAAACCAAAAATAGGAGTGAATCATCCTGTTGCAGAATGTAGACATTGGGATCAGAATGGCACCGAATGAACCCAACTGATAGAAGGAAGGAGTCCATCTTGGCATACCAAGCCCGAGGAGCTTGTTTGAGGCCATAGAGAGGCTTCTAAAGATGGCACATAAGTGAAGAATCCTGAAGGAACCCCTGTGGTTGTTCCATGTAGATCTCCTCCTGAAGGTCACCATGAAGAAAAGCACTCTTCACATCCATCTGGTGCACTTCCCAACGATTAGCTACAGCAATGGCAAGAACAAGTCGAATGGAATTCATTCAATCAATTGGCGCAAAAGTCTCAGAGTAGTCAATCCCAGGAACCTGGGAGAATCCTTTGGTGACCAAGCGAGCCTTATACTTGTCAACCGACCCATCTACTGCAAATTTTGTCTGATAGATCCACTTACATCGAACAAGTTTTCCTCCCTTAGGAAGAGGGACGAGATCCCAAGTGTGGTTCCTCATTAAGGAACTATACTCCTCCTACATAGCTATATCCCACTCAGGAATACCAGAAGCCTCATGAAAAGACTATGGATCTGAGGCAGTAGCGATGAAGACATGTGGAGCACCCTAGAACTGTGAACGAGTCCGCCTGGTGTCTGATGGATCCCCAACCCAATCACCTACAAAATGCAAGGTCTGTCTAGCCCAAAGTGGACTGAAAGATGGAGAATCATCAACCTCTGAATGATGACTAGGAGAGGAAGGAGGTGAGTCCTCTGAATTGCTCTCTGCATTAGAAGTGGAGGTAGAAGACTGCTCAGGTGAATCTGACTCATCAGAGGAGCTGTCATGTATCCCAAGTGACACCAATGTCAAAGTAGAAGGAGTTGGAGAAGTGGTAGAAAGTGAGCTCGAGGAGCCCTCCTCAAACTGAACACTCCTCTCAATGAATGACTCCTGTGTAGTAGGGTCGAGCAACCTGTAACCCTTCACACCATCAGGATAACCTACAAATATGCAAGGTCTGCTCTATGGATCCAAGGCCTTGTGTTTCTCTACAAGAATGTGGCCAATGCAGGAGAACCAAAAACTTGAAAGTGCTTAACTTATGGTTTCCGACTGCTCCAAGCTTCAAAAGGAGTGACTCCCTTCAAGGCTCGGTGAGGAACACGATTCTTGATATAACAAGCACAATTAATGGCCTCTGCCCATTACTATGGTGCAAGAGATCTGGAGTGAATCATGCAATTCGCCATTTCCTTCAAGGACCTATTCTTCCGTCCTGCCACACCGTTCTGCTGAGGATTGTATGGAACTGAATGCTGCAAATCAATTCCCTCTGAAGTGCAAAAGCTCTCAACCCAATGGTTGACATACTCACCACCATTGTCAGTGTGCAAAACTTTGATGGCTTTCCTGGATTGCTTTTCTAAAAAAGTTTTGAAGTCTTGAAACTAATAAAATACCTCAGGCTTCTATTTGAGAAAGTACACCAAGTATATCAAGAAAAGTCATCAATGAATGTGAGGACATATCTAGCCCTGTTGAATGAAGGATGCTGGAATGGACCAGTCAAATCACTGTGAACTAACTCTAGTATCTATGAATCTCTCCATGCCTTTCCTTTATCAAACTTTTCCTTAGGATGCTTACCAAGTATGCAACCCTGGCAAACACCACTTGAAAACTGAACTGTAGGCAACCCTGTGACCATACTCTGATGGTTGAGCTATTGCAAGTAGCAGAACTTAAGATGGCCAAACTGCTCATGGCATAATCTACTCACATCATTGGAATGAGTGAGCAAAACAGTCGAAGGAGGATCAGGAGCAAAGTGAGAAAATAGATAGAGTCGTGACTGATGATCTGCTCTCCCAACTGCAACTATAGAATCATTGTGCAACTCACGAATCGCCACTGAATTAGGAGTGAACTAAACCCGCTTGCCTGAACCTATGTGAGTGATCTGGTATACTGATAGGAGATTAGCTGATAATGAGGGCACACAAAGTGTTGAAATGTGGCGACTGATCAGCAAAGTATTTTACACTCAGCACATATCCTCACTGAGGTCTGGGGCCAGGCCGGGCCCCGGGCAGGAGTTCGGGGCGGCAGCCCCTGAGAAAAAAAAATTTGCCATTTTTTCATTGATGAAAACCGACATTGTAATAAAACCCTAAAAAAGGCCGACATTGTTTGTTGCCCTAAAAACGCATGTTATAAGCGGCTGGGATGCTTAAGGCATTGTAAGGTTGATGTACTATTTTTGTTGGATAATAAGAAAGATTGGATGGTTGTGTATGATGGACGTAACCCATTCTAGGTGAACCACGTTAAATCTCTGTGTTAGCTGTGTCCTGTTTTATTTCTTTATCTTTTGTATTTAAATCTGCATCTAATTGTTAGTTCATATTTGCTTCGGATCTACTTGAAACCCTAACAATTGGTATCAGAGCGAGGTTTTTTGTAAATTGGCAGGACTTTCAGATTTGAGTGGGAGCAATGGAGGATTCCAAATTCAAGGTTGAAAAGTTTAATGGCCAGAATTATCAGTTATGGAAAATGCAGATGGAGGATTACCTGTATCAAAAGGATTTGTGGCGGTCATTGGAAGGAAAGGCAAAGAAACCGACCACAATGTCAGATGAAGAGTGGGACATTTTAGATAGAAAGGCGCTGAGATCCATTCGATTGTGCCTTGTGTCGTCTATAACATTCAATATAACAGAAGCAAAAATGGTTGTAGATTTGATGGCAACATTGGCTAAGTTGTATGAGAAACCCTCAGCTTCGAATAAGGTATTTCTTATGAAGCGTTTGTTTAATTTGAAAATGAGTGAGGGAGGATCTGTAGCAGAGCACTTAAATGAATTTAATACAATTACCAGTCAATTGTCTTCGGTAAAAATTACCTTTGCAAAAGAGGTTAGGGCTCTCTTGATTTTATGTTATTTGCCAGAAAGCTAGAATAGCTTGGTTATAGCTGTAAGTAACTCTGTCTTTGGTAAAAATACTTTGGTATTTGATGATATTGTTGGTGTTATCCTAAGCGAGGAAATGCAAAGAAAAAGCATAGGTGAGACTCCAACATCATCGGGTAGTGTTTTGAATGTGGAGAATAGAGGAAGATCAAAGGAAAGAGGAAAAGGCCCTGGAAATGAGAAGTCATGAGGGAAGTCAAAGAAAGGACGCTCTCAATCTAGAGGAAAGAAAGATTGTTGGTACTGCGGAAAGCCTGGTCATCTAAAGAAAGACTGTTGGTCTCAGAAAAATAAAGAAGGACACAAAAATGAAAATGACAGTAAGGAAGCTAATATTGCAAGTAATACTTTACAAGATGTTTTAATCTTATGTTTGGATAATGTTAATGATTCCTAAGTAATAGATTCTGGGGCTTCATTTCATGCTACACCCCATAGAAAATATTTTCTAGATTATGTTCAAGGTGATTTTGGACAGGTATATTTGGGTGATGATGAGCCCTATCAAATTGTTAGAAAATGAAAGATAAAGATCAAGTTGCAGAATGGTAATGACTAGTTTTTGCAGGAGGTAAGACATGTTCCTAATTTAAGAAGAAATTTAATTTTTGCAGGGCAACTAGGTAGTGAAGGTTGCATAGTTACCTTCTCAGATAGTATGTGGAAGGTCACTAAAGGATCATTAGTAGTAGCCAAAGGTGAGAAGGTAGGCACATTATATCTGTGTACTGGTAACACTTACTCTACCTTAGCTGCTACAGATAAAGTTACTACAGGAACAACAACAATAAATGTTGCAAGAACAGATTCGATAATGTGGCACCATAGGCTTGGGCACATGAGTGAGAAAGGGATGAAAATCCTTCACTCCAAAAATCTATTGCCAAGACTAAAGAAGATTGATTTAGATTTCTATGAAAACTGTGTTTATGGTAAACAGAAAAGAGTCAGATTTCTCAAGGTTGGGAAAGAGAAGAAGAGTGAGAAGTTGGAGCTTGTACATTCAGATGTATGGGGACCGGCTCAGGTATCATCTCTTGGTGGCTCTTGTTATTATGTTATTTTTATTGATGACTCAACCAAAAAAGCATGGGTATATTTCCTAAAACAAAAATCAGATGTTTTTGAAACTTTTAAGAAATGGAAAGTTTTGGTTGAGAATGAGATAGGAAAAAAGTTGAAGTGTCTCAGATCGGATAATGGAGGTGAGTATTGCAGCAAAGCATTTGAAGATTACTGTTCCTTAAATGGGATTCGAAAATAGAAGACAGTTCCAGGAACTCCACAGGAAAATGGTGTGTCAGAGAGAATGAATAGGACCATCATGGAACGTGCGAGGAGCATGAGATTGCATGTTGGATTGCCCTTACATTTTTGGGTAGATGTTGTACATATTGTTGTCTATTTGATAAATAGAGGACCTTCAACCCCTTTAGATGGTGGTATTCCAGAGGAGGCATGGACTGGTAAAAAGGTAAATTAATTTTTTCTAAAAATTTTTGGTTGCGAAGCTTTTGTCCATGTTGATAAAGAAAATAGAACCAATCTTGATACTAAATCTCAGAAATGTACCTTCATTGGATATGGGATAGATGAATATGGCTATCAGTTATGGGATTTTGAAAATAAGAAAATAATTAGAAGTAGAGATGTTAGATTCAATGAAAAGGTTATGTATAAAGAACAGATGCAGGAAAAGAAGCATGAACAGGACAAACAAAAATATGTGGTGTTGGATGAGATTCCTGAAAATGAAATGCCACAGGTACCTGATGCTCAGCAACAACAGATTGTCCCACAAACTCCTGCAAGTGTTAGACATTCTACGAGGACAAGTAGACCCCCTAAAAGATTTTCTCCTTCTTTGTATTCTATTTTATTAACGGATTCTGGTGAACCAGAAGAATATAAAGAAGCAATGCAGGTAGATGTCAAACAACAGTGGGAGCTAGGCATGAAAGAGAAGATGGACTCCTTGATGAAAAATAAGACTTGGGACTTAGTCCCTTTACCTGCAGAAAAAAGAGCCTTGCCTAACAAATGGGTTTATCGGCTAAAGGAGGAGGAAGAAGGTCAGAAAAGATATAAGGCCAGACTTGTGGTAAAAGGTTTTGCACAGAAAAAAGGTATAGATTATGATGAAATATTTTTTCCAGTTGTAAAAATGACTTCAATTAGAACTGTACTTAGTCTTGTGGCTGCAGATGATTTACATCTTGAACAATTAGATGTCAACATAGCTTTTCTCCATGGAGATTTGGAGGAGGAAATTTACATGTTGCAACCACGGGGATATGAGGTCAAAGGTAAGGAGAACTTGGTGTGCAGGTTGAAAAAAAGTCTGTATGGCCTAAAACAAGCACCCCGACAATGGTATTTAAAATTTGATAGTTTCATGGCTGAACATGGTTATCATAGATGTCATTCTGATCATTGTGTATATTTTAAGAGATTTGATAATGGCAGTTATATTATCCTGTTGCTTTACGTTGATGACATGCTTGTTGCTAGGTCTAACATGCAACATATAAATGATCTTAAATAGAAATTAGTCAGGTCATTTGCTATGAAGGATTTGGGTGCAGCTAAGCAAATTCTTGGTATGAGGATTACACGGGACAGGAAAAATAGAACCTTGAATTTGTCCCAAAGTGAGTATATAAAGAGGTGTTGAAAAGATTTAACATGCAGGATGCAAAAGCAGGCAGTACACCTTTGGCTAGTCATTTTAAATTGACTAAGGAGATGTGCCCAAAGGCACAGGAAGAGGTTAATAAAATGTCTAACATCCCGTATTCATCAGCTATTGGCAGTCTGATGTATGCAATGGTATGCACAAGGCCATATATTGCACATGCAGTGGGAGTTGTGAGCAGGTTTATGAGTAATCCGGGTATGGAACATTGGAATGCTGTGAAATGGATTCTTCAGTATTTGAAAGGAACTACTACGAAGGCATTATGTTTCAAAGGATCTAATGCTGCTCTAAGTGGATTTGTTGACTCTGATCTGGCAGGTGATACTGATTCATGGAGGATTACTATAGGGTATGTTTTTACTATAGGGGGAACTGCAATCAGTTGGGTTTCTAGGCTGCAAAAGGTTGTTGCACTTTCAACCACTGAAGCTGAGTATGTTGCTGCTACAGAAGCTAGCAAGGAGATGATTTGGTTACAATGTTTTCTAGAGGAATTGGGTCAGACACAGGAGGATCGCCCATTGTATACCGATAGCCAAAGTGCCATTCATCTTGCAAAGAACTCTGCTTTTCATTCAAGGACAAAGCACATTCAGTTCAGGTACCACTTCATCCGGACTATTTTGGAGGAGGGTCAGTTACGGCTTGAGAAGATTCAAACAAGTGAGAATCCTGCCAATATGTTCACGAAGGCAGTTCCATAGGAGAAGCTGATTTCTTCATCAGTTTCTATTGGTCTTCTTGATTGATAATTATGGAATTTATATCAGTCAAGTCCTAGTGTTTTATCCAACAGTTGTTGCATGTACAGTGGTGTCGTGTAGTATTAGTCTCTTAGTGGGAGATTGTTCGGTGTGGAGCCTGATCAGTCTCCAAGTGGGAGATTGTTGAAATGTGGTGATTGATCAGCAAATTACTGTACACTCAGCACGTATTCTCGTCAGGGTCCGGGGCCGGGCTAGAACCCTGGGCAGGGGTTCGAGGGCAGCAGCCCCTGAGAAAAAAAAAATTGTCGTTTTTTTCTTGATGAAAACTGACATTGTAATAAAACCCTAAAAAAGGCCAACTTTGTTTGTTGCCCTAAAAACGCATGTTACAAGCGGCTGGGATGCTTAAGGCATTGTAAGGTTGATGTACTATTTTTGTTGGATAATAAGAAAGATTGGACGGTTGTGTATGGTGGACGTAACCCATTCTGGGTGAACCACGTTAAATCTCTGTGTTATCTGTGTCCTGTTTTATTTCTTTATCTTTTGTATTTAAATCTACATATAATTGTTAGTTCATATTTGCTTTGGATCTGCTTGAAACCCTAACACAAAGAACATCATCAAATGTGCCATCCCTCACATCAATAGAACCTCTCCCACACACCTCAACAGGAGTGTCATCACCCATCAAAATAGAAGGCATAGTACACGGCTCCAGAGATGCAAATTCTTCCTTAGATGAAGCCATGTGGTGTGAAGCACCTAAATCAAAAACCCAAGTGGATGGTGAAGAAGCAAATGCAACAAGGGCCTTGCCCTTTCCTTTCCCCTTGCTGTTTTCTTTTGCCTTGTTAGACCCCTCACTAGAACTCTGTTTAATTGACTCAAGAACACTGATATTATTCTTCTCAAGAATGTGTGTCAAGTGATCAATTTGTTTCTTCAGACATTTATGTTCATCATGACCAGGTCTTTTACAATAGACACATTGGACCCTCTCCTTCTTAGGCTTGTTGCCCTTGGAAGATTGGGTCTCATTAGTTGCTTTTAAAGCAAGTGATGTCTGATCCTTCTTCTCCTTGCTATTCTTTTGTTTCTTATCCTTACTATTGTTATTACTACTTTGTCCTTTCTGTTCTTTTGTGCCTTGGTTGGCAGCCAGGGCATGTGACTTAGAGAACTTAAGAGTGCCCATCTGAATTAGCTTATCCTATTCCCGAGAGTGAGAGATAGCAAAATCATCTAGAGATGGCATGGTAAATTGTGTACCAAGTGCATCCTTAGTAGCATAGAAGGTAGAAACAAACACAGAATATTCTGAATTTAGCTTAGAGAGAATACTAAGAATCAATTGTTCATCTTTCTTTTCAATTCCACATTGTTTTAACTACAACCTTAGTGATTTCAATTTAGTGAAGAAATCCTGGATTGTGTTGAAATTGCCTGGACTTAAACTAATTAGTTCATTTTCCAACATATGACCCCTCATTGAATCTTGTGTGCCAAATAGTGTTTCTAACTTTTTCTAGATTTCATTTGGCGAATTTAAAGACTCAATATGAAAGGGAAAGTCAGGAGAAACAGACAAACACAATGTTCCATATGCCTCATCACATTTGTTAAACCACTTAGGCTTATCTTCATCTTTAGTAGGTTCAGTTTCAAACCCCATAGTTATCCTATGTAATCCAGCTTTCCTTAAGTAGATTGCCATGCGTGATTTCCACTCAAAGTAGTTATAAGGAGTTAGGATAGGCACTATTGTTTGATCCATGATGAAGAAGTGCAGAAAAAAATGTCGAAAGGAAGAGAACACAATCAAGACAACCCCCCCCTTTTCACTCAATCAAAGACCCCCCCAATAAATTATGATTTGGCACTTTATATTAGTGCGTTTACAGCTACCACTAGCAATAAATACTAATTGGTCTTGATTTCAATGCATTACAAAATCCTCATGAAAAGCATATGTTGATAATGAACTTTTGGCACAATATCCAAAAAAGACCAGCACCACTACAATCTACACAAAAAATCATGCACTTTCAAAAAAAGAATCACCTTGATACGAGGTCATATGTGAAAGTTATGATCCTTCAAATTTTACAAAACGAGAACTGTGTAGTGTCATGACTGAGAATCTACAATTTCGAAAAAATCTCTGCATCAAAATCAAAAAATGGCTACACTAGTGAATAGAGCACAAAAAAATATCTAGAATCAAAAAAAAATTCGTGGAAAAAGGAGTCCATATGAGCAAGAATGAAGCATTTGAAAACGGCCTTCAAAATTGCAATAGCCAACGGAGAGGGGTCCTACTGTAACTTTCTAAGTGCGTTTCTACAAAATATATAGTCTGCATGCAAAAAATAAAAGATACCCAGATGGTTTTTCTATGTTGCGAACAAAACCCAGAAGGCATTTTTATATTTGATGTATCAAAGAGGTAGATCTAGTGTAAATAGAATGACTTTAGATACGAAAAATGACCCCAGCAACTAGAAAATGGCATGCAAAGGCTGAATTAGCTACCAAAATCAAGAGAAGAAATGCTGAAACCTGCAATATTGATTGAAAACACCAAATATGCAAGATGGTTATCAGATTTGATCTTGAAACCCTAGTTTTGCAACTGTGTATGATGATCTTTGATTTCGGTGAAATGAAAGCTAGATTTTGACTTTCTCAAGCCTCCTGGATGCGTTGGAACAACCACAGATGCTTCCAGTATAACCAAAAATGTTGCAATCACCCAGATTTCATAAAACACGTGTGCAAACCCTAGCGATAAAAATATTTCATCAAACTTTTCTGATTCTCAAGATTATCCAAAGATGCAAGAGAAGAGAATACTAGGTTTTTCAAAAAACTATAATAAGATTTATTAGGCCCCCCCGAATCTCTCAAATATGAAAACTAAAATCTACTCTTGCACATAGAATAGCTCTGATACCATGATAAAATCTGAAAAGATTATAAACCCAGAAAACTAGTGCAAATGAATAGATATCTAAACTATGAATGCAAATGATACGAAATCAAAGTAGCAACACAAAGTTAGTCTCCAAGAGAGTAATGCAAATGCTAGAAGCAAAATAGCATTAAGAGGATGCAAAATCAAGAGATGTCAAATAGAAGTTAGGTAGCATGCTTTTATAGACCAGGGAGAGGGAAGAGGTGACAATACCGACCAATCAAGAGCAACCATCTCTTGGATTAAAGATAGCAATTATCTTCCCAAGATAGAAAATGGATGTACACATGTAGGAAGGTGACACCTCATAACCACTCACTTAATTAAGCATGATTTATTAACCTAAGCAAGATTAAAAGAAGTGTAGAAAAAACCTAGGAATATAGGGAAAAAATAAATAACCCACTAGGAAATAAAAACCTAAACTAACACTCTTATCATAGACATTTCAAATTCTTGCTGCATTTTGATAGAAAAATCTTTACATAATCCATCTTCTCCTCCAAAGATTATATCATCAACAAAAACTTCTATAACCAAGATGTCATCATTAGTTACTTTATAGTATAAATTATTGTCTGCATTATCTTTAGAAAAACCAATCTCTAAAAGATACTTGTCTAATCTTGCATACCAAGCTCTTGGAGCTTGCTTCAACCCATACAAAGCTTTCTTTAACCTACAAACCATATCTATGTCTTCTGTTAAAGAAAATCCATCAGGTTGTTCAATGTAAACCTCTTCTTCAAGAATTTCATTCAAGAATGCACATTTAATATCCATCTGATATACCTTATAGTTTTTATGAGATGCAAAAGGCAAAAATAATCTCACTACCTCAATTCTAGCTACCGGTGCAAAGGTTTCATTGTAATCAATTCCTTCCTTTTGAGAATATCCCTTACACACTAATCTTGCTTTATTTCTGATTATTTTACCATCTTCATTAAGTTTGTTTCTAAAAACCCATTTGGTTCCAATAACATTTTTATCTTTAGGCCGGGGAACTAATGTCCAAGTGTTATTCTTTTCAATTTGCTCTAATTCTTCTTCCATAGCTTTAATCCAAAATTTATCTTCACATGCTTCATTAATTGATGATGGCTCAATTTGAGAAATAAGACATACCTCTTCATTTGCCAATCTTCCTCTTGTCATAACTCCTCTATATTTATTTCCAATTATCTAATCTTCAAAATGATTCAATCTTACATACCGGAGTGTCTTTGTTTGTTGTTGTTCCTCAGTTACTATGGAATTTTCAGATGATACCAGTGTAGCTGGATCTTCATTTTGTGCCAGTGGATTCAGTGTAGATTCATTTGACAAAATCTCTGTTGCTGGTTCATAATCCATATACCTTGAAGTTCCTCTGAATTGTTCATCAATCTTTACATTTGTGCTTTCAACAATTTTCTACAATCTTTTGTTAAAACATCTATATGTTTTGCTCTTAGATGAATAACCAAGAAATATTCCTTCATCACTTCTAGGATCAAATTTTCCAATATACTCATCTCTCCTAATATAGTCTAAAATATTTAAGAGTAGGAATAATACCAAACCATAGTTCATGGAGGGTCTTACCGGTTTCACCGATGTGCACTTTGTTGAATGTATAGACCGTTGTGCTTACTGCCTCTCTCCAATATATATGTGGTAGGTTTGCTTCTGATAACATACTTCTTGATGCATCCAAGATAGTTCTGTTTTTCCTTTCAACAACCCCATTCTGCTGTGGTGTTTGAGGTGCTGATAGATGTCTTCTGATTCCATTCACTTCACAAAATGCATTGAATTCCTTAGATGTGAATTCACCTCCTTCGTCTGATCTTAAACATTTGATTTTCTTGCCGGTTTCATTTTCAACCATTTCTTTGAATAGTTTAAACTTTCCAAGTGCTTCTGATTTTTCTTTGAGAAAAGTAACCCAACACATTCTAGAATAGTCATCTATGATTAGCATGAAATATCTATCACCTTGCAAGCTTTTAGTTCTAGCTGGACCACATAAATTAGTATGAATTAAATCAAGAGCATTATTTGATTTCTCTGGAATACTTTTAAAACTAGCTATAACCTGTTTTCCAAATTGACATTCCTTACACACTGTGTCGTGAGGTTTGACAATTTTAGGTAAATTTCTAACTGCCTTAGTAGTACTAATTTTTACCATACAATCAAAATTTACATGACAGAGTCTCTTGTGCCATAACCAACTTTCATCAATGTGTGCAATCAAACATGTCTTTTCACTGTTGTTCAAATGAAAGATATTACCTCTGGTTTGATTACCGGTTGCAATTTCTAAACTAGTTTTATTCATAATTTTGCATTTACCATTTTTGAATTGTAACTGAAATCCTTTCTCTACTAATTGACCAACACTCAAAAGATTATGCTTTAAACCTTCAACATAGTAAACATTTTCAGTGTTATGCTTACCATCAAGAGATATTGAACCCTTACCTTTAATTGAACAAGCTTTGTCATCACCAAATCTTACTAGACCTCCATTATATTCTTGAAAGTTCAAAAAATTACTTTTGTCACCAGTCATGTGATGTGAGCATCCTAAGTCAATGATCCACTCATCCTTCACTTCAACTTTTGTTGCCAAGGCCTATTCTACCGGTTGCACTACATGTGCCGGTTGATCTTCTGTTATAGCAACAAAAACCCATCCATTGTCTGTCGGATCCTCATCAGAATCATCAGTTACTCCTTCATCAGCAACATAACAAGATTTGTCCTTATTTTTCTTGAATCTATATTTCTGATATTTAGGATTAGGCTTGTATGTTCTTCTAGCTTCTTCTCTTAACCTAGCATGTCTGTCAGGGCATCTTGAAGCCATATGACCAATCTTATTGCAGTTGAAACATTTAAAGGGTGCTTTACCTTCATACTTACTTCCAACTAGACCTTTAGGCATTTTTCTTGCAAATAGTGCTTCAAGTTCTTCAAGTTCTTCATTTTCTCTCCTAGTTTCTTCAAGTTCTCTTGCATAAAAGGCTTTCCAATCAGATTTGTCAAATGATGTTGCAAATGATGTTGATGCTTGGAAAGCTAGATATGTTTTTATAGTAGTAGCAAGACCAAATTCTTCAATCTCAAAGGCTGATATTTTTCCAATCAATGTATCCCTAGTTAATTATGTGTTAGGCATTGTTCTAAGTTCATTTATAGCAGTAACCTTCATTTTATATGCCAGTGGAAAACCTCTTAAGACTTTTGAAACAATTTTATCTTCACTTAAAGTTCCTCCACAACATTTAATACCCAAAACAATTTCATTTACTCTTTCCATAAAAGCAAAAATTCTTTCATCTTCTTCCATTTTCAGACTTTCATACCTGACCCGGAAGCTTTCAAATTTTGCAATTTTGACTGTGGAATCTCCTTCATTCAATGTTTCCAAATGATCCCATATAGCTTTAGCAATAGATCTATCTGATAGTCCCATGATTTGCTAATCTAATAATGTGCTCAAAAGTGCTTCTCTTGCCTTGCAATCATTTTCTTCATCTTTAGTCAGATTTGGAGAATTTGGTTGAGTTGTTGTAGGAGCAGTATATCCATTCTTTGTAACTTTCCAGATATCCTTTCCAATATAGTTCAAATGTGTCTCCATTCTAATCTTCTAAATTCCATAATTAGTTCCATCAAGTTTAGGACTGTCCTTCCTAAAATAGTTGCTAGACATTGGATCTCCTCAAGCTGTTAAGCTTCTGCAAAAAGAGGACTTAGCTCTGATACCAATTGTTAGGTCTCAGGGACAACTGAGAGGGGGGGGGGGGGGGGTGAATTAGTTGTCCTAAATATTAAACCAAAAACCACTTAAACAAATTACTATTTAACATCGGTGAAACAGTCTGTGATATCGGTGAAACAATTTAACTAATAAATGTAATACCAGTAAAGAATAATGCATGAAACCAAAAGAGAAAATCAACCACAACACATAACACCAATATTTGTACGTGGAAACCCTGTAAGGGGAAAAACCATGGTGGGAAACCTTACCCACAATCAGATGATACTACTGTAGATAGTAAGTGTACATGAATGGGGTCTGCACATGCAGAAAGGCCAACAACCTAGAGCTCACTGCTCAAACACAAATGGGAGTCACACTGACTACAATTGGATGGTTAAATCCAATAAGAATGTACTGCTTAAAATAGCATCTTCATATGTTGGATTCAGTACTGGTGTAATGCTAATATGCTTTCACAAAACCATAGCTTTACCTTCAAATGATGTCTTCATGTATAGCTCTGCTAAATCTCGCATATACCTTCACACACAACCTTCTTCGCATTCCACATTTGATCTTGCATTTAAGATCTTATATTTATACCATAACCTAAGACCAATTATAGTAGGTCATCTCTACAAGATATTACAATAAAATCATTTTACAACTAATACAATATTCGATGCAATAACCGATTGAACATGTCGGCTCAATGCATTTACAACATTAATTAATTATCTCCATAGCGTGCCATGCTGATCTGGAAGAGTTAAACCTGTCGGTATAACCCTAGATAACCTAGACCTATTTGCCGGTAAAAGCAAATATGCAAGTATGAATATACCAATGATTAATTCTTCAAAACAAGGTGTCCCCACGATGTCTTCAACATTACCAAGTGTCTTCCATGTCATTCCAAGTGCTGGTGACAATTATATCCTACCGGTGAACCATATACCAGTAACTATGCAATAGTTACTTGTCTGCCGGTGAATGTTGCTAGATCTCCAAAGTGCTAGTGTTTTAGTAGGTGTTGACATCAATGACAAAACCATACCAAAATACCAACAGTCCTTATTATCACCATTAGGATAGTTTACAGCAATGTGTCCTATCCTATTGCAAGAAAAGTATTTCAAATGAAGCTTACCTCTATATTTACCAGTTCCCTTAGGAAGTCTCTTGGCAAGAAGAGCTTCAAATTCCATCAGGATCTCCTCATCATCCATTTCTCTACTTTGTCTTGGTTCACAACTGGTACTTGCTTCTTTTCCCTTTCTAGATGGTGTTGCAGATGGTTTAAAGGTTGATTTAGTCTTCTGAATACTACCATCATAATTATTTAGCTCATATGCAGTCAACTTAGCAATGATGGAGTCAAGGGATACCTTTGTCTTGTCTATAGGCCTCAACTCCTGAATAGTAGCAACCCTTATTGCATAGACTGGTAACAAGGATCTCAGGACTTTGCTAACAACAGTGGAATAATCTATTTTACCTCCTGCACTGTTGATGTCTCCTACAACAGTTTTGATTCTTATCCCATATTGTTGAATGGTATCTCCTTCAACCATCCGCATGTCTTCAAACTTTCCTCTAAGGCTTTCTTCCTTAGCCTGCTTAACATGCTCATCACCGCCATAGGTATTCACTAGAGCATCCCATACTTCTTTGAGATTGTCTTTATCCTAAACATCAATAAACTCAATGTCAAATAGATTGTTGATTAAGGCTTCCATGACTTGCCCATTCTCCTAAATCTCTCTTCTTTGATCATCGATGAGAGTACCGGTAGGAATAACATAAGAATTCTCAACATAGCTCTAGTGTTGAGCACCCATGCTTTTAATGTAGATCTTCATTCTGTCCTTCCATATCTTAAAGTTATCTCTGTTGAACTTTGGACATTCCATCTTCATCATTAGAGTAGGATCTTTTCCTCAAGCAGTTAAGCTCACAACACAAAGGAACTAGATGATGCTCTGATAGTAATTGATGAATAATGATGAATAGAAAGTACTCAACAGATACTTAGAGTGGGGAGTGAATCAGTATAGACAAAACCTTTACAAACAATTCAAACGGCAGAGACTGGACTAATTGGAAATAGCATCACCACTCTAAGTCAGGGGACAACCAGTAAGATATAGTGAAACTATGAAAGACATAGATCGGTTAACACTTAGATCATCACCTCACCTAACATCTCCTTTCCACTTCACTCATATGCATAGATAGGTAATACATCAAAAATATAAAGACTACTGGTTCAGCATGGATTACCACTTAACAGAAAATACTAATCATCATATGAAAAGACATCACACATGACACACTAATTTTTCACGTGGAAACCCAACTAGGAAAAACCACGGTGGGGATGAATACCCACAAGTTGTTCTTTGAACTCTTCTGAAGTCCACTCTATTAAGAGCCTAATCTGGTTAAGGATTTTACAATAGGTTCTGCTAGGAACCAATCCTGCTATGGATCACCCAATTAAGGGATGGCTAAATACCTAGTTAAAGGTTAGAACCCTGTTAAAGGTTACCTCACAAGAGGATTTGAAGAACTCATTGAATTGAGTCACCCTGTTAAAGGATTTACACAAAATCCTATTAAAGCTACCCGGTTAAGGGATTTTCCAACTATTGAAATGGTTAGAAGTCAACAAGTAATACACTGATCTGATAACAGCACACAATGCCAAGGCAGATCCACTTTAACTCCTTTACTTCTGCAATCACACTTTGTAGGTAACAACACACTTCTCCAGTCTGGCAAGGATCAAGTATCTTCACTTGGATACACACATAACATTTGCCAACAACTTCAAAATGAAAAACATCATCGACCTTATAGGAAACAGATAGGTCAGTAGCGTAAACCCTAAACCCTAAACATTTAGGTTTAACAATTTAGTCGGTTCAATCCTGACCGTTAATCACACTGCATTGAATACAATAGTCTTGAACAGATCTCAAGACATTCTCCAACATGCATTCTTTGTCACTTCAAGAAGTTGATAACCTATCACGCGTTCTCCACCATTTACAGAGACTTCGCACATTCCCAAGGTAGATAGGATCGATCTTCTTCATGCAAGATCCTCAAGGAAATCCTTCATGCGCACAAGGTTGATGTGGCAACATGATCTCATCTTCATTACAGTGCTAACTCATCACAAGATGTCATCGATTGAATTACACAAGCTTGGAATGCATCAACCGAAAACCTTGAAGCTGAGACTACCAACCAATAGTCATGCCAAATGAAACCCCGAAACAAAACTTCCCATATACCGGTTCACATTCCAACATACCGGTTCACTTTGAACAAATATACCGGTTCACTTTTGTATATATACTAGTTCACATCATTATACCGGTTCTCTTGCCAGTTTTCATATCATCATACCGGTTCATACTACAGCATATTGGCATCAATGACAACATAAAATATCATCCTGTCATCAAACTTTGCCCATATGCCAACACATAGTTCTACTATAAGGACCTGCTAGAGGTCATGGAACATGAATTAAAAATATTAAAAGGTGCATCATGAATTAATTATGTAACCATATAAGTCAAAAATATTTCTATTAAGAAATCAATATTAAATAGAAAATATTAAATTTCTACCATACATTTCATTCATCATCATGACCATCATGATCATCATCACCATCATCATCACCATCACCACCACCACCACCACCACCACCACCACCACCCTCGTCTTTGTCATCATCATCATCACCACCATCATCACCATCACCATCACCATCACCATCACCGTCACCATCGCCATCACCATCACCATCACCATCACCACCACCACCACCATCAGCATCAACATTATCATCATCATCATCATCATCATCATCATCATCATCATCATCATCATCATCATCATCAGCTTCTTCTTCTTCCTCATCATCGAGTAACTGTCGATTGTGATCATCATCTACATCATCTTCAACTTCTTCGATATCTTCTTCTTCAATCAAATTATACTTTATCGGCCTTCCTCTTGGATCATGTCTAACAACAAATAACCAACCCGGTTTATGTGGAACCTCTGAGTAAAATACCTGCTCACATTGGCTTGGAAGAACATAGGGCTCATCCCCAACTGGTTCAAATGACCTTGTATTAACCATTGTAAAACCATTATCATGTTCAATAACAGTTCTATCAGGATCATATTTTTTTTTTTGGCAAAAGTGGCAAGCCACTGATATATATATAGATAAGAAAAATAATTCAAGAGCTCAATAGGGAAAGAATCAGGAAGAAAACCCTATATCCTTGCTTAGATACAATGAAAAAAGGGAAAGGGACTATGAGAAGAAACCCCCTGAATCCAGAGAGATAGATAGGGTCTTCCCGTAGAATGAACCTCTTAGGGGCCAAAATTGGAGTAACAGGTCTAGAGGGGACCGGAGGAAACCATAAAAAACCAACCCCCACAACCAGTTGCCATCGAGACTAAGAAGCAGGAATCTGGTTGTCGGAACACTGAGGAGCTACCATGACCAGTTTTTGCTAGCATTCCAGTAAGTTTGTTGGTATAAGGATATTGAGAAGGTTGTTGGAGACTGTTGATATAACTGAGAAAGGATGATTACTGTCTTAATAATATTATTTTGTCATTGATGTCAAGCAATTGATTTTCTAATTTAGTATGATGTTGCCATATCTTAAAGAGTATGTTTTGATGAGTATAAAGATGTCAGTAAGTGACACAGAATGAATTTGAAAATGAAGGGGAATAATAAGTTATTCAATGGGCAACTATTACCGAATTAGACAGTGATGAGATCTTGTTGTTTTGATTGTTTTGATATCCTATATTTGAGTATTCTAAGATTGAGAAAAGATTTCATTCAATAGATTAGTTAAGGTTTGATACTGTTCTATGTTACCGAGCAAGAAGCTAGCCGGTAAAACCCAAGGTTATCACTATTGGTTAAAGAAGAAAGAAGTCACCGAGTGGCTAGCAAAGCTCCCGAGACAAACATAGAATATCTATCGAGTGAAGTTCAGTATTAACCAAATAACAACCAAGCAATAACAGAATGCATTGGATGGATAAAAGCATTATTAAATGAAGGATTCCAATGAATTAGAGATATATAGATGATTGGTATGTCGTGCAGGAAGTTTGTCGAGGATCTACGACATTGAAAACATAGGAGTTAGATCTACAACGCAGATTAAATAGTCATAACCTAGCACAAGTACCAAGGAAGGAATACAAGTTCCAAGGCGAGATAAAACATTTTTCAGATTGAAGGATTCAATGAACCTAGTCAAGTTTGCAGATCTGATGGCTAAGATTGATCATGGGAAATGTGATCAAGGAGATTAAGCGGTTAGGAATTGTTTATAAATAAGAAATTATTGATGAACAATGTATGTGGGCAAATAGAAGAACAGTGATACTATAGTAGTGATCACCGAGCACAGAAGATTGAAGATTTGATTGGAGAACAGATTGAGAAGCCCAGCAAGGATGAAGATAAGTCTTATGACAAGATTATTTTGAGCACATAGAGTCTGCTTTAGCATTTCAGATGTGAAGTTGCAGATATATTTTCTTACTGTTATTTATTTTGTAAGTGACAGAAAATCTCTTAACCGAGTGGACCTAACAGTCTTATTTGTAAATCCTCTAGCAAGGTAACATTCTAGTTGAGTGTTTGAAATCCTTTGACAAGGTCACTTCTAACAAAGTGCAAGATTCTAACAGATCTAAGGGAAATCCCTTAACCAGGTCACATCTAGCAATGTGTTTATGTAATCTGTAATAGGATTGGCTTTTAACCGAGCATACTCTAGAAGGGTATATTTCTTAATGGGTCTGAAATCCCACAGTGGTTTTTCCCTATTTGGGTTTCCACGTTAAATCTAGTGTTAAATGTGTTGTGATGTTTTAAGTGTATCTATTTATGAGTTTGAATGATTTACAGTCATAGTTGCATATCAGTAAAGGCTATCGAGGTTGAATCTAATAAATATATTTATTGTGAGTTTATATGATTCACCCCCCCCCTCTCATCTTACTAACAGTTTTTGGTTATGTTGTACCGGTACTTTGATACCAGTCTGTTGTCTTCATGACTGGTTCATAAAAAAGAAAAGCCTCCAATACCGGTGCTAGCTGACAAGCTAAGAGGATGACTCCTCTATCGGTTCTAGTATACCAGTGGAAATAAATGCAAGAGCCAACACCGGAAAGCAAGGGGCAGTCAAAAAATTTTGGGTCATACCGGTTGCCGTAAGATTTTCCACCCATCAAAAAAGAGCATATTCTGATTAGCAAAAAACAAAGCCAGAATAATTTTATTCGACCATGGCGGCGTCTTCTTGGGTCTGAATTATAGGGGCATCAAAGGCAGGCAGAGATGGGGTAGTTCATCCCATGGCTTCATCCTGCACTGGTACGTTGAGGTTTGGAACCCTATTTGTAGCTCGTCCCCTTTCCACAGATTGTGAAATTGGCACACAAGGGTCAACATTGTCTATTTCAGGATCATTTTTATTCAATCATATCTTGTACCATTTTACGAAAAACAAAACTAATTTGAAGGAATTAAAGTCACACTCAAGTATATCATCCAAAATTTCATAGTATCGATTTTGAGACTCTTGAGGATGTATGTCGTTTCTCGATGAAATATTTGTCACCTGAAAGACTGCAGTTATCCTAGAATCACAATTTTTCTTCGTGTCATCCAACTTTTTTATTCAAAATTTATGACCATTGCAACATATAGCGCTGTGGTGTTTGACCTACGATATGTTAAACATGTAATATTTAATGCATCATGAGTTCATAAACATATGAGTGATTAATAAATTTATACATACCTGTTTATCTCTTAAACCATATGCTAAATCAATTTCCCTTTGCGTAACATTGGAATCTCCATTACGATGAGCTTCTTTAACCAATGAATCCACACCTTCCCATGTTAATGTGCGAGCAGAATGTTGACAATGTTCAATCCATACCGTCATCCAATCAAGATTTTTTGCAATATACAAATGTAGTGCATTCCACTCTCGACCAACTATACAAAAAATAAATAGACATCTTAAAACCAATTTATTTTGAAGATTAAGAATTAATTATCTTACAATAACATCTTATAAAACCGATTTCACACATTAAATGAGGAATTTTTATCTTCCAATATTTTATATCTTCTTTATGGATTTCTTTACATGACAACCACCTAGAAGATATTCAAGATGCAAAAAAATATATTACATAACAAGTAAAACAAATCGCAAATATAATATCTATACAACGAACTGAACAAATATCACTACTTACCTCATGGATTTTCCAAGATCATATATGACTTGTTTGACATTATTGTCGAAGTCGTCTAGGAGAAATAGAGGTAGAACATACTGCAACAATTATAAAATTATCTTTTCATTTTTTTCTAACATAATACAATGAAAAGTACATGCGCAGTATACAAATATATAGTAAAAACACAAGAACATGAATTACCTTAATGAAGGTATGCCAATCATGCATTTTCATCCCTAACCCAAATTCACTTTTCTTTGATATGAGATTGTTTATGTTCGCAGCAAACCCTGTGGGAAATCAAATTTTCCGTATGACTTCTTTTGTAGCATTTCTTTGTTGGTCCGTTAATAACCAAGGAAGGTCACTTATATTAATCTGGTCTCCATGGTTATTTGAATGAATGACATTTTTCATTGCATGATTGGAATCCTGAATGTCACTACAAATTTTGACAATTTTTTCTTTGTCACGCCTTCCATCCAATATTTTCCATTATGTCTCTGTTATATTATTTCCAATATGCATAGTATCAAACAAATGCACAATTTGTAATTGCTCGTAGTAGGGCAACCTACTAAATTGTCGGGGATAACTTTTTAGTCCCTTAGGAAGGTGGTCATTTATGCCTTCACGACCTTCATGATCATCAATCACATCATCAGTAAACAAAACCCAATAGAAAAGATGTTTTATGATATAAACCATTAGATGGAATGGCATTACCTTGACAATTAATTCTATTATATTCCAACTTCCACAAGTGAGGTGTCATTCTTCATGGCTTTGATGTATTCTCTTCCTTCCCATTGAAAAGATGTTTTTCAATATTTCGATACTTATGATTTTTGTGGAGAAAGTGCCTATACTCATCAAACACCTACTTTCCTAAACTTTTTGAATGACTAGATTTCATCTTTGGACCACAAACTGGACATGCAAATTTTCCCTTTGTTTGAAGACCTACAAGATAATGTATAATTGGATTAAATATTTTAATTTTTTTAATTATAATTATCATGCGCAACTTGAACACTATAAAATACCACAAAAATGTGTTAGCTCTGGGGCATCGTGTATTGTCCATACAAGCATCGCATGGAATTGAAATTTTCTTTGTCCTATTAGTCTAGAGACATCATACATGGTGACACCATTCCATAACTCCAGCAACGCGTCGATAAGAGGCTCGATATATACATTCATATCTTTAACTTGGTACTTACCTAACCGAATGAACAAAAACATTACATAATTATTATGACCATTTTACTGCAATATTTATAATTAAATGTAAACGACTATTAAATGATAAAATACCTAGAACAATCATTGCCAACATTATGTGCTCCCTCTTTATTGACATCCATGGAGAAATGTTATTGTTGATAACAAAAACAGGCCACACTGAGTAAACAGATCTCAGCTCTCCAAATGGATTGACAACGTCCATTGCCAATGAAAGTCTGAGATTATGAGGTTCTTCTTTAAAGTGTGACCACTTTTCCTCTATGTCCATAAACGTTGAACCATCTGCAGGCATTCGAATAATGTCATCTCAATTTCTATTGTGTGCATAGTAATCCATAAATTGTGCCAAGCTAGTGTACTTGAATAATCGTTGCATACGTTGAATAATGGGAATATAGTGAAGAAACTTGCGAGGAACCCTTTTTGTTATTTGATCTGTTTGATATCTACTGATATGACATTTAGGGCATTCAGCTCAAAATTCATGTTGTTTGTGATATATAATAGGATCATTGGGACAAGCATCTATTGCTCGATACTCCATTCCAATATCTTTCATAATGGTAGATAATTCTCGGTATGAGCGAGGTAGAATATTTGATGGTGGTAACAAAAACTCACCTATCAATATACAGCAAAAAAATATAATTTGTTAATATAAATAATATTAATGGTACAACATGATTCACCATTTATTATGACATATATGACATACCTTAACATACGTGAGACTGTTATGTTGGATAAACCATTCATAACCTTCAAGTTCACCAACAACAATATAGAGGAGAGAAGAGTTGTCTAGGAGCCTTCGTAAAGGGCCTTAGATGCCTTCTCAAGTAGAGGGACATCATGAACAACATCAAGGTCATCTTCATCATCATGATCAGCTGCACTAGTACTAAATGTGTCATGGATCAATGTATTTGTACCATCATCTTCAATTGTGTTTTGTGGCTCATGATCGTCATCTTCCATGGGATCATTATCTTCAGCTTCAATATTCACACCTCCATGTTCCTCCACTTTGAAAACCATATTCTCCAGGTTGTGTTGATCCATATCATGTGCTTCGGGGTGCTCGACCTATACAAAATTGATAAACATAAATAAACCATGATCATGATCTCATCATCAAGTGATTTCTTATGTATATAAATTATTAAAATGATATAATGAAAAACTTACCAATGGATGATAATCATGTCCACCTTCAATGTGACCATGCAGCCTACAATGTTTCTTAACTGTTTTGATTAGAAGTCTTCTAGTCTTTAACCCCTTACAAATTTTCTAGGGACAATAACATTTTCCATCACGTTTTCTTTTCAAGTCAGACCACAATCTAGCAATTGTCTCTTTATTTTGTTGTTCGTTGATATTGTCTGACATGGTCTTTCTTCACAGGCAAAAAAATCAAGCTATAGAACTAGTTATATAGAAGTTGAAATGTTATTTATGAAATCATGTTTCAGTATAATATACCAAATTAAATTACTTGAACATAGAAATTATGTAAATTGAACCAAAACCATTTCTCTTCTTTTTCATCTCAAAACATATCTAATGGCTTTGTGGTGATTTAGAGCAGGTGATATGCCCATTGAGAGTCATAGACCCAAGTTAGTCATAGACCCAAGTTATAGAGATTCATAGACACAAGTTAGTCTTAAAGGAAAGTAACTATCCATTCCCATGCTCATGCATACTCACATGACTAATGTTGCCCTTATGTATCCTAAACATTGGAGAGACCTTATTTGACTTGCCTAATCAATGTGGTTGTTGTCCTAATATGAAATACTGAGTTCTACCCTTGCCTCTGCATCAAATTTCTCACATCATGTTTCTTCACCAAAACACACTATTCCCAATCTTCACCAAAACACACTTTTTCACTTTCTAGGTTAGTTGTCTTAGCTTAGTTGGTTGTTGTCAAGTCTTTGTTGTTAACCTTTTGTTAGTAGTTGCTTAGGAGCTGGCCAAGTCTTTCTCTTTGAGGGTAAGTGCACCAAGATGGTGAACAAAAAGGGGGGTATAAGTGGCCACTTTTTTTTTGAAAAAAACAGGTAAACCTGAACTTCAAAGAGACATTCAAAGGTCACAAACTCAAAACTAGGAGTCGAGAAAAGAATAAGAATTGTAATAATCTGAAACTAGTTTCTAAACTACTAAAGTTTTTTAAAATTGGATAAGATTAAGAGGGTCAAACCTCTCTTGCATGAAAAATTGTTCCTGATTTTTTCAGAAAAACATAACATAGATGTTTTTGTGCGCTGCACAAAATATATAATTAGATTTAGTATTTTGCAAAAACCTTTGGTAGGATGATAGGTAAGATTGAGATCTAGAAGTTGTGTATTTTTTTGTTATTTTTCGTTGCGTATTTTTTTTTAATGGTTTTCTGAAGTGACCACATCCTGAAAATTTGGTACCTATTCGTGCATTGGGCATAACTTGCATCAAAATAATCGAAAATAAAAACCTTTTTTTTTTAAATTATATAGAATATATTGTAGAACAATAATATGTAATTTATTTTGAATTTGGTCAAGTATATCAAAAGTTATTAAAAAAATGGTAGATGTATGTTTGTGAGGACTGTCAAGGCACTGGTAAAGAAAATTAAAGTTTACTATGCTAATGTTGTCTAAAAATAGAAAAAATTATATGGTCAAAAAGATGAGAAGAAGTGTGAGATTATGGTGGTAATTTTAGAGATACCCACTTGATCATTTGTAAACCTGATGATGATGAAGTTGAGAAATCATGTTGGAATATGAAAAAATGTGTAAAGAGACAAAAATGGAGGGAAAATGGGCTTGCAAGCCTTAGGGTCATTTTCCAACCCTCTTACCAAGCCAAAACCTGCACGAGTTCTGATGTGCAAGATAACCCGCTCAGGTTTTGAAAAACAAAAAGTACCATTCATAGTTCTACATAATCCGTACGTGTTATGTAGAACTAAAACCATCATTTTGAGTTTCACACAACCAGTATGGGTTATGAAAAACAGCATTTTGAGTTTCACAAAACCCATACAGGTTATGAAAAACCATTATTTTTATTTTCACAAAACCAGTATGGGTTATAAAAAACATCATTTTGAGTTTCACAAAACCCGTATGGGTTATGAAGACATCAAAATGTATGCTTGTAAACTTAGCATATACTACACATATGTATAGACATACATATATAATATGTGTTTATATATGTATATGTGTATATCTATAGTTATATATACATATATTTATATAGAATCTAGATATATGTATATATGTTTGTATACATGCATGTCTCTCTTCTTTTCCTCTCTCTTGTCTTCCTTCCCCCATCACCGTCTCTATCTATTTCGAGCCCTAATTATCCTCCTTGAGTTATGTCTCATCTCTCTCTCCCCCTCACACTTCTCTCTTTGTCGAGTCTCTCACCCTCTTCTCCTTCTTGTTCTCTCTCTACCTCATGTCTCTCACCCTCTCCTCCTTCCCCTACTCTCTCTCTCTCTCTCTCTCTCTCTCTCTCTCTATATATATATATATATATATATATCTCACTCTCACCTTCTCTCGGGTGTATCTCTCTGTCATTCTCTCCCTCTCTCCTCCCCCTCCCTCTCTCCCTTTCTCATTACCTCTCTTTCTAACTCTCTCCCTCTCTTTTCACCTCTCTCTCTCTCTAGTCTCTTGTACTCTCCTTCCATCCCTTCCTCCCTCTCACTCAGACTCTCTCTATCTCTCACCCTCTCTTTCTCTCTATCTCACCTTCCCTCCCTCGAGCTCTTAGGTCTCTCTTACTCTCCCAATCCCTCTATCCACCTCTTAGATCTCTCTATATCTCCCCTACTCTCTCTCTCTCTCTCTCTCTCTCTCTCTCTCTCTCTCTCTCTCTCTCTCTCTCTCTCTCTCTCTCTCTATGTGAATCCCCTTCTTTGTGTCGCTCTCTATCTCTATATCTCCCTCTATTTCCCTCTCTCTCTCTCCATCTCTCTCTTACCCCTCCCTTTCCCTTTCTCTATCTTTGTCTCCCCCCTCTCTCTCTCATTTATCTCTTGTCTCTCCCTCCCAATCTCTATCTCTCTATCTCACTCTCCTCATCTCTTAGGTGTATCTCTCTCCCTTTCCCTCCCTCTCCTCCCCCTCTCTCCCTCTCTAAGGTCATATGGTATTCTTAGGTGTCATATGGTATCCTAGGGATCCATGCATGTGTCCTAAGAGGTTGTAGAACACCATATGACTACTTAGGACACCATATGACCCATAACAACACATAAGAGGTCATATGGAGTCCTAAGGGGTCATAGGATACCATATGACCCCTTAACACACCATACAACCCATAATGACACCAAATGGTGTCCTAAGGGGTTATAGAACACTATATGACCTCTTAGCACACCATACGACCCATAACAACACCATATGGAGTCCTAAGGGGTCAAATGGTGTCCTCAGGGGTTGTAGGAGAACCTGAACTTGGAGGAAACCATTTTGTGTTTTTTCATATCATATGGTATTCTTAGGGGTCATATGATATCCTAGGGATCCATGCATGTGTCCTAAGGGGTCATAGGACACCATATGACCCATAACGACACATAAGAGGTCATATGGAGTCCTGGGGGGTCATAGGACATGTTGGGACTCATTAAATTTGAGTCAAGTTTTGAGCCCCATTTCGAAATTTTGATATTGCATTTTCAGAAAGGCACCTAATCTCATTTAGGTGGCCTAGTTAGAGAGAGGGTAAAATGGAGCCAGTTGATTTTCAAGGGGTAAGGCTTGGGAAGCGTGTCCTACACATTTCATTTGGCCTATGTAGTGGTGTGCAATTTTCAGATTTCAGTTTGGATCAATTTATCAGGTACCCATTTCAAGGGGTGAGCTGAAAGTGCATTTTAGGTGCAAATGCATATTTTACCAAGTAGCCTACTTTGAGCTCTTATACCTTTTTCCCTGTTGATCGTCATGGTAAAATTAAAAATGGATTCAATTCTATGCATAAATGTGAGTCAGCATGTCAAATTTCAAGTCCTTGTGAATCCATTTGCTCAGTTTCCCAAGCTCAATCTGTTTGCAGTTTGTGTTTTTGACAAGTCCTTGTTTCAACAGCTAGTTGGAGCCTCGTTTTGCATAAGTGTAAAAGTTGCCCCAGTGAATGTCATGTCAAAATGTTTCTTTTGAGCTATTGTTGATATCAAAGACAAGCTATGTTTCCAGTTTCAAGCTCCTGCCAATCCATTTGATCAGTTTTCAAAAGGGTTTCTTGAGCCATCTGTTTCAGTGATCCGTACTTTCATTGCTACATCAGTTAAAGTAGCTATTTTCATGAGCGCACCATTTGCACCCAGTCATCCTTTTGGTCGAACTAAGAATTAAAAGATTTGATATGTACTTCAAGGTACCTATGCCTCAGATTTGAGGGTCTACAGAGATCGTTTGATATTTTTAAGACAGACATCATGAGTTGCCTACGCATTGACTTCATCAAGTCCGCAGTGCCGACAAAGCCAGTTGGGCATCTTTGACCATTAATATCTCTTCACTCGGGATTCATCTTGAGAAACCGCTTGGTATAATTCATGCTTGTATATCAGAGTACATGCTTGTTGGATGGCAAGGTCCAGAAAGGTGTTTTGGCCGGTTTGAAAATTACATCTTCGCGATTAAATGTGAAAATGTGGCGCAAGTGCCTGAAAGTTGCAAAACTCAGTTTGATGATCCGAAAATGGTGTCGATCGATTCCAGAGGTATGTTTAAGGTTCCTGAAGCATTTCGAAGGTCAATTGCATGAAAATGAAAAAAAAATTAGTCGGACCCATTTTGGGGCCCGACCTGGCTCATGCATGTACATTGATTTTATTGGCGACTTTGTTTACCTGGGAGAATTTTAGAACATTTAGATGAGAATGATATTTAATTGATGGAATCTATAGTTCTTTTGCATGGTATTGGCATGCATATCAATCATAAAGGCTATCAAAGACATTCATATTATCTTATCAAGAACAATGCACACCTTCATGGCTACAGCACTGTGGAGATGGAGCATACACAATTGTAACCAAATACAAATGGTGAAGAGACCTCCCAGCACCTCCCTATGTGTTGTGGATGTTGCATAAAGCTATTGGAAACTTTTAGGCAAATGAAAGAGGGCATCATAAACTTTCTGGCAGATGAAAATTGTCATTCCTTCCTCCCACGTATAGCAGCACAATGAAAATCCAAGCAAATGCCATGGGTAGTGGATAAACACGTTGAAAAACTTAAGCAATGCAATTGGCATGAAGCCAAAATCCTTTCTCCTACGTGGCATAAAGGAGACCTCAGAAGCTTTCAGCAAATTCGTGGCAGATGGTGAAGAGCCAATTAAACCTTCAGAAAATGAGAGCCTTCAGCAGAGAAAATTTTTAAAACTAATGAAATTTTAGCAAAGGCAACAGGTAACATGGTAAAAGGCAATAAACTTTATGCATTGGCAGCTGTAGAGCATCTTCCCCTCTCCACGTGATGGCTGGGGGAGATGCAAATGAAAAGCATAGAAACATTTTCAATACAAATGAAATTTGGTAGCCAAGCCAAACTTCCTCCCTATTGTGGTGCGTGGTGGTTGAACAGACATTTCAAATTTTAAAACAAATGCAAACCAACCTTGTTTCCTCCCTGTTGTGCGTGGATGTTGGGAGACATTAAATTTTAGAATGCAGATTGGCAGTGGTAAAGCCAACCTCCCCCTCTACATGGTATTTGAGCAGGTCACGTGAGCAACAGAAACCCCAACCAAATACGAATGTTGGAGCATGCAAATAAACTTCAAATAAATTGCAAATTGGCATGTGTAATACCAGCAACTAAACCCCCCCAATCTGGCGTTGAAAAGGCCAAGTAAAGAAAATATGCATTGGCTGGTGTAAAGCCATTAAGTTCTTTGCAAAATGCGTTGGAGGGGCAAATAAGAGATTAATGAAGTTTTCAGCAAAATGCCAGTAAAATTCTCAGAAAGCTTCACAAAATGCACAGTCTCAGGCATAGCATTTATCCCACATTGGCTGGGTGTGGGGACATTTTGATATTTAAAAGCAACACTCCACTCATCCATAGTGTGAAAGCCTTAAGGGCTTTTGATGAATGGTGCCAATTGGGCCCCAAGGCGGACCCCACGCATGTGAGCATGCTTCCCGATGCGACCAAGGAGGTCGAGTGACGACCGGGTGGACCCCATGCAGACAGGGATCTCGAGGTGAGTTTTGCAGAGAATAGATGACTTAACCAGTGAGCAGGTTCCTTGAAGATCGACGGTCGACGTTCATTCGCAAGCTAGAGATGCTCGTCGGTTAAGCTCCGTGAAATGGTGAAAAGCTCAGGCGGAAAAATGAAGGTTAAAGATCGAGCATGTTCAGCAAGATCCGACAGTGCCCGTGGATTCGTGAAGGAAACATGCACGCACGTTACTCATTGCAAAACAGTGAAAGATGATGAGGCATCCAGGTGGAGGTCCAGCTCGCGGGTCCTGCTAACATGGCAATGACGTGGCGATGAGGTGGCAACGAGGTGCCGTACAAGCAGGCATTCCAATGGCAGTGACGAGGCGGACACGTGGTGGATTGATGAGGTGTCATCCGAGGTGGCACCCAGTGGACCTATCAGCAAATCACAAGCCACCACATGGCAGGGCGTCAAGCCAAAATCAGAGAAAAATCAAAGTTAAAATCAAATTTAATATATAGTTGAAACTATGGAAAAAATTCAAAAATTTAAATGATGGTGCACCTAAAGTGGATTAATTCGCTCAGAGGCTTATTTTTTCCCGAAATGGCAAGTATTATATACCGTTGGAAAGGGCTCAGAATGATGGATGCAGTTATGAAGTTTGTTTTAACAAATATGGGATATTTAGAGAGAATTTTTCATGGGAAGAAGAGGAGATATTCTTGTAGTTATGGAAAAAGGACACTTGGCAGTGTGTTATGCAAATTTGATCTTTTTCCCTCTCCTTCTTATTCTCATTTCTTCTCAATTGTAAGGGTTCCAAAATTTTGGAGGAAGTGCTCCAGATTTCATGGCTTCCAGTTTTAAACTTCTTGACCCAAATTTGTAAAATTCTTTGGTTTGTTTCAGGGTACAGAGATTACATTGCAGGATGATAGATTGTTTTTCTAGTTGCAGGTCTTATTTGTGTCAGGCATGAGTAAATTTCCCACAATATTGTCTCTATGCATGTATTTCATTGTTATGAATTGAATCCTCAAGGAGGCTATAATTTTTCATCTTAAGGAGATTGTATGATTGTTTGTAGGCATTCTTCAGTGAAGAGTTAAAATTCTATAATCAGTCATAAACAATGGAATGTGTCCCAGATCTGATAATTTTGTGAATGAATTGACTAATGCATTAGTATAAGGTATTAATGCAGGAAGATCTTGTAAGGAAAACAAACTTGCAGCTATGATTTGTATTTTGCAGTTCTGTGTGTGACTCTATTGCCCAATGAACAAGGCACTGGTCTTGCAGATTTGGGGATAGTTTCAGATTTACAAATTTAAAGAAAAATCTTTTTCCCTTTGTGTTTAGGGGTTGTGTTCTTTCATTCCAAGCTCTGTTTCATCTAAGGTTTATACAGAATTAGCCAATCTGTAGTGTGTTTCTAAATTGGGTGAGTTTGTGGAATGATCTATTTGCTTATTATTGATGCAATCATATGTCTGTAACTGTTGTATTTAACGCATCAAAAGGGTGTCCCCCCTACGTCTAGCAGAACCTGAAGTGCAGGAGGATCAATTAGGGTCCTATGTTATGTTGTCCAAGCCCTGAGGTTCTTCATAGATTGAATTGGATACTTCATAGATCAATTGCAGGTGTACTTGGGTTAATCAGTTTTGATGAACAACAGGACACCATATGACCCCTTAGCACACCATACGACCCATAATGACACCAAATGGTGTCCTAAGGGGTCATAGAACACTATATGGCCTCTTAGGACACCATACAACCCATAACGACACCATATGGAGTCCTAAGGGGTCGTAGGAGACCATATGACCTCTTAGGACACCATATGACCCCTAACAACACCATATGGTGCCCTAAGGGGTCATAAGGTGTCCTAGGGGTCATAGGACACCATAAGACACATAACGACACCATATGGTGTCCTAAGGGGTCATAGGACACCATATGACCCTTAGATCACAATATAACCCCTAACAACATTTAAGGGGTCATAGGACACTATATGATCCCTTAGCACACCATAGGACCTATAATGACACCAAATAGTGTCCTAAGGGGTCATAGAACACCATATGACCCTTTAAGACACCATATGGTGTTGTTATGGGTTGTATGGTGTTTTGAGGGGTCATATGGCATCCTATAACCCCTTAGGACACCATATGGTGTCATTATGAGTCGTATGGTGTCTTAAGGGGTCATATGGTGTCCTAAGGGGTGGTCATAGGACACCATATGACCTCTTAGGAAACAATATGACCTCTAATGACACCTAAGGGATCATATGGTGTCTTAAGGGGTCATAGAACACCATATGACCCTTTAGGACACCATACGACCCATAACGACACCATATGGAGTCCTAAGGGGTCATATGGTGTCCTAAGGGATCATAGAACACCATACGACCCCTTAGGACACCATATGGCCCATAAAAACACCTAAGGGGTCATGTGGAGTCCTAAGGGATCATAAGACACCACATGACCCCTTAGTACACCATACAACCCATAAATATTATCCAACCAATACATCCACACGATCTAAAGAAACCAATAGGTTCATCTCCTTCAAACATTCTACTTTATATCCTATCTTCTTTTAAAAAAACAAAAAAACCGACCACCTTGTCAATCTTCTTATCACCTCATCTATATGCAAACAAAAAGAAGATATATTGGAGAGAGAGAGAGATGGGGTATGGAGGAAGGGAGAAGGGGAGAGAGGGAGAGGGAGTGAGAGAGAGAGAGGGAGGGAGAGGGAGAGAGAGGGGGAGAGAGGGAGAGGGGGGAGGGGGGAGGGAGGGAGAGAGAGAGAGAGAGGGAGAGGGAGAGGGAGAGGGAGAGAAAGAGAGGCACCTTGTACGTGCTTGAGAGGGCGAGAGAGGGAGACTACCCATACTTACACACATATGTGTGTATATATATACTTAATATATTATATAATATTATATACATATATATATAAATATTATATATTATATATTTTTATATTATATATAAATTATATATTATATGTATATACACATATCATATATACAATATCATACTATACACACTGCCAAAAATTTTACTATAAAAAGTGCGTACGCGCTATTTATAGTAAAAATAGCGCATACACGTTTTTTATAGTAAAAATAGCACGTACACGCTTTTTATAGTAAAAATAGCACGTACGCGCTTTTTATAGTTAAGATAGAGCATACGCACTTCTTACACCATAAGTACCCCATACGCGCTTTTTATACCATAGGTACCCCATACATGCTTTTGACTGTTTAGGCTTGGAAATAGGCTTGGATGACAAAGCTACGGTTTGGAAGTTTGATTTCCCTCCATTTCCCTCCTTTTTGACGTATTTTATTTTATCAACTTGGTTTCTTGACTTTGTCATCATCAGGTTTACACTTCATCAAGTGGGTATTTCTAAAATTGCCACCATATTTTCACCCATCTTCTAAGCTTTCTAACCATATAATTTTTTAAAAATTTGAATAACAATAACATTATTATTGAATTTTCATTTACCAGTGTCTCCATAGTTCTCACAGACATACATGCACCATTTTTTTAATAACTTTTGATATACCTATCCAAATTTTTAAAAAATTATATATTATTGTAGTGCACTTGATTCTTTACAATTAAAAAAAAAATTGTATTTTCGATTTTTTTAGTGCAACTTATGCTTCGCGCATGAACAAGTGCCTAATTTTCAGGATGTGCTCGATTGGAAAAATCATTAAAAAAAAATACTAAACAAAAAATTACAAAAAAATACACATCTTCTAGTGCTCACTCTTAACTATCTTTCTGCCAAAGGATTTGTCAAAATACTAAATCTAACTATGACTTTTTTGATGTGCACGTCAGACACTATGTTATGTTTTTTCTGAAAAAATCAGGGTCTATTTTTCATGTGCGAAGGATTTGACCCCATTAATCTTATCCAATTTTAAAAATGTTTAGTAGTTTGGAAACTAGATTCAGAGTACAATAATATTTGTTCTTTGATTATCTTCATATCTTGAGTGGATGACTTTCAAATTTTGCCTCCAAGTTTAGGTTCAATTGATTTCAGAAAAAAAAAAAAGTGTCCACTTATACCCCCCTTTTTTACTACCATCTTTGTGCACTTACCCCCCTCTCTTCCTATCCCCTTCTCTCTTTGTCTCTAACTCTCTCTCCCTCCCCCTCTCCTTATCCTATTATATCCCTCTCTTCCTATCCCCTACTCTCTCTCTCTCTCTCTCTCTCTCTCTCTCTCTCTCTCTCTCTCTCTCTCTCTCTCTCTCTCTCTCTTCTTCTTTGGTTCCTAGTTCTACATAACCTGTACGAGTTATGCAGAACTAAGGCCAAAACTTCTAGTTTTGCATAACCAGTATAGGTTATGAAAAAAATTTCCTCAAAACTCTTGGTACGGGTTTTGAGGAAGTTTTTGTTTTTATTTTTATTTTTGAATTTCATAGAACACGCACGGGTTATGAGAAATTTCTTTTTTTTTTGGCATGTGGCCACTTTTCTGTTCACCATCTTGGTGCACTTACCCTTGAAATAAAGTGAGGTTTAACATTCCCTTTGCCCCGGCCAAGGGATAATCCCTTCCACTTTTGTAGATCCTGTCAGTGGGTGCCCAAACCCAATCACTCCCATTTCCATTTCCACCTCCCCTAACACTCTTCACTTTCATTTACCATACCTTCTAACTCACCTACCTTCCTATCCTCTATCCTTTAACCACCTTTCAAACCCCATGCCTTAACCTCCTTCACATCTTAACTTAAACCTACCCTTCCATCTTACACCCTAACCTCCCTCCACTAAATTCCTTTCCACCTTACCCCTACCCCTATTCTATCCTAGCATCTCCCTTCCCCTCATACCTTATATCTCACACTCCCCTCGACAATACCTACCCCTTTACCCCTTTATTCCCCTAAAATCAACTATTCTAACTCACATCCCATAAGTCTTACTTCCTTTATTTCCCTAAGCTTACCTCTACCACACACCTATTATCCTACCCTTTCCATCTTATCACCTACCCCCATCCTATCCTACCCATATCCTATCCCTATCCTAACCTACCAACCTACCCCCTTACTCTTTTTCCTTGCCCCTTATAACTCCCATTATAACCTACATCCCCTTTACCCTTTCATTACCCCCTTATACCTCCCACTCCACTTTATTCCCAAACATATCCTAACTCCAACCCCTTCTACCACCCACATCCTAAACCTCTTTCCCCCCCATGTATCTCCTTCTTCCATCATTTATATCCCTTATGTGCCTAAAGAAAAATGGGATAAAAGAATGTGCCTATTCTGTAACACTGGAGCAATAGAGACAGAGCAGCATTTTGTCATGAAATGCTCGGCATATAGTGACATTTTTGCCATTTACAAAGACATTTTGAAAATAAATAATTTAAACACGCTTTTTGAGGAAACAAAACTCAAAAAAATGATAAGTTTGCTAATTAAAATTCACTGAAGAAGAGCAAATCTTGAGAAGAGGTTACATGTTGTTTAAAGTCATAATGCCCTGATTTTACAGGGTGTGTGTTGTCTGTGGATCCCATGGGTTGCTTTGGCCTCGTGGACGTTATTAAAATCCATCATCATCATCATCATCATTCCACGTGGCATTCAAAGTATCTTTGTGTTCATGTCAATTTTTCTTCCCGTTTGGGCTCCTTCATTGTGAAAATGAGTTTAACTACTAAAAAAAGTTGTGCGTAAACCCTTATGATCTATGTGTTCATTGTGTGGATTTTTTTATATGCTATCAATCTGATTAAAAATTAACATAAAATTAACAGTTTGGAGGTGTGGAAAATACTGCCTAATGGGGATTTGATTTCCTTCATGGAAAAACTTAATGGGCTTGACACCCTCTTAAAAATCTAGTTTGCTAATGCTTGGGATTATAGGCATGTGGTGTTACAAGGAATGGAGTTCATGGTAATATAAGATTTAATGGCAGAGCTGATAGGGCTTATAAGATAACGATAATCTGATGGAGTGAGGACTATTGCAATATAGTCCAGTCTTAAGCCTTTTCCTTCCAAGGTTTGTTTACCAATCTGTTGTTTTGCAACCTTGCTCTGGTTCAATCTGATGCTATTGTCTAATTTAATATTGTTGTTGTTGTGAAATTATTATATATTGATGCTTCACTAATGATACTTCTTCAATTTTCATTTTATACCTTCTTCCACCCTTGGAAGATCATGTCTTTTTATTGCTATGTCCCTTTCCAAGAGTGGTGTCCTTTATAATCTAATTGTTGTTGTTTAGTATGTACCCCTTTATCTAATCGTTGCCATTTGTCTATTCACTTAATCGCACCCTTGATTTACATTGTTTGTCGTTTAAGATAATGGGATCACTGCTTTAGTATTTTAATTTTAATTGTTTAGCATAAGTTTATGTTTTTTCAATCATCGCTCTTTCAATTGGACTCGCAGCTTATAATATACTGTTGTGTTTTAATCGTTGACCCTTAGATAATTAATGTCTTTAGTTAATTGATGAATGATCATTGTCAGGTCTTATAATCTTTTGTCTAGCATGTTACTTCAGAAAATCATCAAGTCTCATAAATGAGACAATTTTTTAATCAATGGTGTCCCTTGATTTATCTATTTTTGTTTTCTCCCTGGGTAAGAAGTTGTTGATAGGCGGTGACATGACACCTGCCCATGATGACAATTCCTTGGATGACTCTAAGTATGACACTAAATTGAAGTCAGAGACAGAAGTATCTCTCTCTAGGGATATGAAATGGATTTACAGGAGACTACGAATCTGGAAGGAAAATAGTAAAGAAATTGGTTGCAACTAGGGTAATGAAAGAAAGAGAATGGAACCCCCTGTGAAGATTAAACAGACCCCAATGATTGGTAAGAAGGCGACTGAGAACAAGAATGATAGTATTACCCAAGAGGTTCCAAAGAAAAAGTGGTCTCATAAAATAGATGTTTTGGGTAAAGGAAAGGCCAAAGCCTTCCCTAGTAGACTGGACCCTTGTCCCTCTCTCCCTATTGACACTATTTTATCTTGGTCAATTCCTATCTCCCTGAAGGAACTGTCTGTGGTGGTCAATCAAATTGCTCAAAATTTGGGAAACCTGTAAGAGAATTATGAAGTTCAGCCCAATCTCACGAAATAGTTATTTGTGGAGATCAATAAGATGAATCTCAAACTAGACACTATGAATAACATGCAGAAGAGGGGTGCCCAGGTTTTTACAAAGGAGGATGAAAGAATCTTCCAAAACAAAGATACTATCCCCCAAGTCAATGGGCTTGATGGTGTTGAAAATGTTAGTTGTTCGGATATCTGATTATCGAATTTTGATGTTGTCAAATGGCAATCAAAATTCATATGTATTATCTCAATCAATGCTCAATTAATTTGTTATTGGGCTGGACCCAAATGTAACGTGGGAAACAATTAACTATGTTATTGGGCTGGGCTTAAATGTACCGTGGAAAGGCTATTGGGCTGGACCCAAATACCTAACGTGGGAAAATGTATGATCACAACACAACATTAATTAAATATCTTGTAAGTCGGCTTAAGGATGTTTACCGCCAAAAGGATTGTCAAGGCTTTAGAAGGGAATGAACCATGGAAGATATTAATCAGAAGAAAATTCATGATTGTATTCCTAAAAAGGTCAAAAAGTGGAAAGGTTTGCATCTTCATGACATTCTCTTCGTTAAGTTTAGTGCTAGCCCTTTAGGATATGATGTATTCAACGATATTTGGAGGGCCTGGGAAATGTGTAAAGGAAAGGTACATGGCATGGTGGCAGTGAACACTATTGAGAATAAGGTCTACAGTTTTAGATCTCCTTGGTGGAAGATTGAGTGCAAAGGTAAGTGCTTGGCACTCCTACAAGGATGCTCTGCCAAAAGATGGAACTAAAATGGTATTTCTCAATTGAACAATCTATTTACTAATAACCGTGTTAAGAATTAGGAAACCATAAAAGTAGAATTTAAACTGGAGGACAGTAATAAAAGATCATACTCTATTCTAATGAATGCATTGAAAAAGTTAAAATAATTGGCTAAGATGTTGAACATGATGATATTGATTTGATGCAGTTTAAGTGAAGTGATGGAAACCCCTTCCCTAATATTAAAGCCCACTACCTATACAAGATCCTCGCCCATGATTATTGGGTACTTGATCATGTAAATAAGTGTTGGAATATGAATCTTAATAACAAAGAATGGACTAAAATACTTATTGGTGTCTGGTCTAATAGTATTGAGCCTAAAAAATAATGTTTTAGATGGCAGTTGACTATGCAGAAGTTGGTAATCAATTTAAAACATGTTAAGTATTTGGTTTGTGGTTGTATTAAGGATTGTTTTCACATCTTTTTTAAATGTAAATTTTTCATTCATATTCGGTCAATCGTTATAACATTTTAGGCCGGAATATTGTTGATAATTTCTCATGGTTTGAAATTATTGTCAGGTATGTCTACAATATGAGTAAAAACTCTAACTATTTTTGGATCCACTACACAGTGGTCTCACGGTCCTGCAGCAGAGAGTTTCTGTCACGGCCATATATACTAGCGTCCATACCCAAGGTAAGCTCCTCAGCTAGAGCCTACGTTCAAGCCACTTCCAGCGGATGTCGGATACAAGAGTGGCACAATCTGTGGTTCTTCCCTATTTAATCATGCAGTAGGTCATCCCGCTCCTTAATTAGGGTCTGCCCTAAGAGGTTATGCCTATAAAGAGGATAATTGATCATTTCATTTGATCAGCCATCCAATTCAATCTTATTTATCTTTTTTTCTACCAAACAATGAATATGAGCTAGGGAAAAAAAAATTATGAGCAGTAAAATTCATTATAAGAAGGATACAACTTGATCATCAACCAAGACAAATGCAACCTCCTATGTAAAATTCAAACAATTTCATCACTACATCAAGAAAATTCGACACATTGTCACAAACATAACGATTTTTTCTTCAAAAAAAAATCCTATGAATGAATTGGTTGATTACCCTACCTTTTTTCTTCAACCAAATCTTGGCGGCACCGCAATCCAGAACTATTTCCCTCCTTGTAATGCCCAATTTTTTTTTTATGGCAGAGGTCGACGAGACGAAGAGGCGGGATTAATGTTTATCAAATGACTTGGTCTTTTTTTTTTTAAAAGTAATGCCCGCGGTCATCGGAATTTTGACGAACGCGGGCACTTTTTGTCAAAAAACACAAATTTCATTGCCAATTCCTTCTTCATCGAAACCAAATGTTGAATTATCGTCGGAATTCCGACGAATGCGGGCATTTTTTTAAAAAAAATCAAATTTAGTCGCAATATACCGTCTCCGTCGGAAACTTCCGTCGGAATTTTAGGCCAAATGTATTAGTGCCATGATTTAAATTAAATAATACCCCTAAGTATCACAGTCCCAAGAAAGAGCATCAAATTCCTTCAAAGAATTACGAACAATTTGTCAAAATAGAAGATAGGCCTACCCAATCGTCAAGAGATCCCCCCAAAGAATAACAACTTGAATCCTTTTATGATAAATGGAAGAATCCTCACTATGCAAAAAGCTCTAGATTCTCACACTTTTGACCAACCAACATCCAAAATATTATATTAAAAAAAATGTATGGTAAAGCAAGTGAATTGATAACATTATTTTAATCTAGTACACATACATATAATTGCTACTTCAACAAAATGGTGGAATGCAAAAGGATTAGAAAAAAAAAATGCATTTCTCATGAGAGAAGTTTTCAATAAATAGAATTGAAATAGTGCTTTTTATTATAGTACAAAGAACCTTATAAGTAAAAAAAAAATTGATGTGTAAATAATATTTTCTAGAATTATTTAAATCTTAAATAGGTATTTTTTTATTACTTTTCTTACAAAGATTCAAACTTTTAGAGGTGAGATTGTGCCAGGCTTGTCCCTTACTTGTCATTGACAAATGGGACCATCCTTGATTGTGACTACTTAACGGAAAGATGACTTCTAATTTAAATGTACATGTTTATTCATTATGTTATAATCCACTTATTCATAAAGAATAGAGATGTTGGTATCTATATAATTCAATTGTTTCCTTAAAAAACAAAAGACCTATGACAAATGAATAAAAAATCTTTGACTTGGAATTTATTTAACTTTCTTTTGAACATTTTTTAAAAATTGAACTTTGAAAAAATCTTATCAATAACATGCACAAATGACATTCACAATAAGGAAGATCATAATATTATGAAGCATGAAAATTGATTTTGTTTTCTAAATATTGTTCTAATCTGCAACATTATAAAGCACAAAATATATGCAACATTGAATTCCAAACGCAAGATCATAATATTATGAAACATATAATTGATTTTGTTTTCTAAATATTGCTCTAATCTGCAACATTATAAAGCACAAAATATATGCAACACTAAACTCTAAACTCAAATCTTTTACTCTTTCCACTTACATGACACACTCTTTCAAATTGTAGTTGCAATTAACTTCCATTTTGTTATAATAGAAGTTCAAAAAGAAAGAGACTAAGTCCTTAGTTTATGTGTTCTTTTTGGTAAGCCTTACAGGCATTCCCTTGGTTGGAGTAGGGAGAGGATCCATAGTTATTCCTTCACTTGGATCCACTAATGACCAATCATATTGAGTTACAAGGTGGTGTATGAACACTGTAATTTGCAATTTAGCAAGCTCTAAACCTGCACACATACGAACTCCTCCTCCAAATGGGACAAACACATATGGTGGAATTGAATCTTCAAATCTGGATGGCTTAAACTTCTGTGGCTCTTGAAAACAGTCTGCATCATAGTGAGTTGATGCTGTCCATAAAACCTGAAAAATCAAAATTAAATTACATAAAAAAAGTTAATTATATGAAACACAACAATTCACAATATTTCTTACTTAAGACATTTGAATTTGTTGGTATAATTTTTTACATTGTATCAATTTTTTTTGGATGAAAACTGTGTATATTCTTAATTTGACATTTCAAATCACATTCTGTGATCTCTCATCAAAACGAAAATAATCACAGAATGTGATATAAAACGTTCAAATTAAAAATACATACATTTTTCTTTTTTAACAAAATTGACTCTTTGACCTTGTTCTAGTACAGACTAAGTATTGAGTACATTGTAAAATTCAGTTATTATTTTTGTGTGTGGTACCTTCCATCCTTTTGGTATGGTGTAGCCTTCGTATTCAAAATCAACAATTGCCTTTCTGAATGACCCAAAGATTGGAGGAAGCAAGCGCATTGTTTCTTGGGCTGCTCTCCATGTATATGTCATATTTTTTACATCTTCCCAGTTGAGCTTTTCTCCTGGTTCCTTGCTCTTCAGAATCTGCTTGTGTTCTGGGGTAGCATAGAGTAAAACATACGGTTTCAGAACATACTTATACATTAATGGTGCAATTTACATCCAGCTTATATGAAGATGTGTAAAAGTACATTAAGGAAAACTTGGTTTATCTAAACAAGTAATATTTAATAGAGATTTTTTCAAGATGAAATTGAAGGTGAAAGATAAGTTAGGAAGATTTAGAATGATATGTAAAGTTATTGTAATAGTTATATTTTATTTCTATATAAATAGTTATTTATAAATATCATTTAGTTTAATGGTTAAATGTTTATTTTGATAGAATGTTAATTTTGATCAAATGTTGATTTTGGTCAATAAAGATAAAATAAATATTTATTAATTTCTAGTGTAGATAAAATATAAAATTAGTATTGATTGTTTAACTATTAAACCTATTGAAACTTAAGTAAGATGTATATATAAACAACTTGAAAATTTTACTTTTGATTGTTTTATAGTAGTTATCATGTTATCTTGTTGTACATAGTCAATAAACAAATTATACTAAGCATTATTTTAAAATCATGATAAAAAGAAAGATGCTCATTTAAAAACTTCACCCTTTTATACAGGAAGTCCTAAGTTTAAATCTTTCTTAATTCATAAAAAGAAAAAAAGAAAATAAAAGAAAATTATTAAACTTTTCATGGAATAATTAGAAATCAAACCACCCTCTTCGTGACTAGTTCATCTTTGGTTCATGTGTGACTTATTTCCCAACTCCCTCCTTCGACCGCAATATGAGAGCCTAAATTGGTCTAACTTTATTGATATGGGCTTTGATATCATGTAGCATGAAACTATCAATCCTCTTAATGACAAATCCATCTTTAATTCAACTGTACCTCATTTTCCAAAGAAAATGATACTAATAAAGATAACGACTAGCTCACATATGACCATATTAACAATTTTTGACTTAAAATATATTTTTTATAGAGTAATTAGAAGTGAAACTTTTCATGGAGTAATTAGAAGTCAGACCTAAGACCTCTACCATAAGCCACCAGCCCTCTTGGTGACTAATCCATCTTTTGTTCAGATGTGGTTTATTTTCCAACTTCCTTCTTGAGCCATCTACCATGAAACTACCAACCCTTTAAATGGCAAATAATCTTTAATTCAATTGTACCTTATTTTCCATACAAAAAATTATACCAATAAAGATAATGACTCACTCAAATGAGACTATATAAATGGTTTTCAACTTAAAAGCCACTTTTTTATGGAGTAATAATTAGAAGTCAAACATTTCATGGAGTAATTCAAAGTCAAACTTAACACCTCTATCACAAACCACCAGCCCTCTTGGTGATTAGCCCATCTTCGGTTCAAGTGTGGCTTATTTTCAACTTCCTTCTAGTCTACAATGAAACTACCAACCCTCTTAATGACAACTCCATCTCTAATTCAACTATACCTTATTGATCACAAAACAATGATACCAATAAAGATAATGACTCACTCAAATGTGACCATATAAATGGTTTTCCACATAAAAGCCATTTTTTTATGGAGTAGTTGGAAGTCAAACATTCTCTAGAATAATTCAAAGTCAAATCTAAGACCTCTACCAGAAGCTACCAGCCCTCTTGATGAGTTGTCCATCTTTGATTCAGGTGTGGCTTATTTTTCAATTCCCCTCTTGAACCACAATGTAGGTGCTCAAAGAGGCTGATTTAATCTGGCTATATTGATCTGAGCTTCATACCATGTTATACCTTTTATAAACCAGCTTGAAGTTGAATCTATAACCTCCCATTTACTTTCAGGATGCTCTATCATGAAACTACCAGCCCTCTTAATAAAAAGTCCATCTTAATTGAACTCTGGAAAAACGATACCAATATAAATATTTTTAGACTTAAAAAACCAATTTTATATTTTGAATAAAATGTCTGTTTGAGTTCTATCCTTGTATTAAGTCTCAAGTAAACACCTTACGTAAGCAATGGTGACTTTTGATGGCCTCTACAACTTGATAAATTGACCTGAATATAACATGTTTCGATTTTCAGTGAAATATAATTCAACTTTGAATCAATTCAACTTGATAATTCAACTTTGAATCAATTAAGCTTGGCATTTGAAATATAAATCAAGCAACCTGCCTGCCCACCCACATGTCTAATAGCATACACTTGAACAACAACAGAACTTTATGTCTACAGGATCAAAATCTGAAAGTTGGGTCTATCTTAAACCATTATTCAATTACTTTACAGCTTCCAAACAGGCAGCAAAATTGAAGATCAAAGGAAAACAAATGTCAAGCTAAATATGTCATCAATTAATAAAAAAAAATTTTATATTATTTGATTTCGAGTGTAATCTGAAATGTTAATCTAAAAAACTATCATACAATCGAATTGAAAACGATAACACAAATATCAACTAATCAATTGAAAATGATAACACAAATATCAACTAATCATTTCCTGTAATACTATTTAATTTTGACTCTAATCTGAAATGTAGATAAAAAAAACTATCATACAATCAAATTCAGAAACAATAACATAAACAATTTAAATTATAGAAATCTAATATCATTAAGAAACAATTTTCATACCTGCTAAGATTTGTTCATAGCAATCATTGTGTTCCCTGAGAAATTTACACATCATGGCAATGGCATAAGAGCTGGTATCATGGGCAGCAAACATAAACAAGACAACATTATCCATGACCTCCTTATCCCTAAGCGTGTTACCATCTTCATCATTCAAAGTCAGCAACCTGGAAAACAAATCCTGTTCAGCAGAGGCCCTCCCTTCAGCCAGATCCCTACGCCGCCTCTTAATCAACGTTAACAGAAACTCATCAATCTTACATCTTGCCCACCTGGCTCGCCTGTACCTGCTCCATGGAAGATCAATGGGAAAAGCAAAAACACCCAACAAAACCTTCTCAAACAGATTCAACAAATACTTAATCTCATCCTCTCCTTCAAAGCCCAAGAAAAGACTACACACAGAAGTAAAAGTGAGCAACTTGGTTAAGGGATAAACAAGAACAACATCATTTCCTTTCCAATGCCTCTCAAAGTGATCTTCAATCACAGAGCTCAGTTTTCCCACAAAGCTCTGCAAAACATCTGCCCTTAAGCAGGCCATTACAGCCCCTCTCAGGCGCTTGTGTTCTGCACCATGTTTTTCCATGATAGATCCCTTGCCTATCAGATTTACTGTGCACTCTGGCCATGAGCTCATCACCAACTTGAACTCATGATGAAGCAGGAAACGATTACCGGCGGCTCCGGTGAAAACTACAGTGGGAGATCCCATCAACCCAGTCTTGAAAACGCTCCCATATTTTTGGATTCTGTTGCCAAAGAAATCCTCAAACACTCTATTACGTTTCTGGGCTCTGTAGAATTCTAATGTCTCTCCAATTATAGGGAGCCCCAGATTACCTGGTGGAAGATTAATTCTACCACTCTTGCTTTTGAAGCTCAAGATGCTAATAATGATTGTAGTTAGAATTGCTATTAAAATGCTTGAATAGCTAATCCATTCTACCACAGTATTATCCATTATAGGATCTTATAATGTTGCCCACTAATTCAAATGAAATCAAAGTTAGCAGGCAATTTATAGAGTATTTGTGCTGCAAATACAAGGTGCTCGGCGTAAACTACTGGTATTTCCTCCATGTTATGAGTTTACTATGTGGCTCATGATCTGCATGACTTGTGTTTATATATTAAATTCAAGGACAACTCAGCTATTGAGCAAGCATTTTTAAAATTTGAAGTGTTGACCAAGTATATAGAATTTGGATTTGGAGTTGATTTGATTATATGCATATAAACCCAAGGGCAAAATTTAACATGGAGGAGATATTTGGTTTATATCTTGCTTGATTTGCTTCCATCGGTGACCAATGTACATTGAACATGGTTTATAGATATTATTAAGATATTAAGGGATGTAAATTAATTGGGTGAGTATAATTAATGAAGGTTTTAAATTAATTAATCAACTATAATTAATAAGAGTGATAGTATGTATTTTGTTTTATTAGAGAAAATCAAATAGATTTTACATCATGTTTCTCACGTTAAAATTTGTAGTATTCTTATTACTAATGGGGATATAAATTATAGCTATTCTATTCTAGGAGAAAATTGTTATTAAATAATTCCCATTCTATCTAAAAGTAATTTTCGCAACATTCTTTAATCTTTCAAAATTATCATTCATAAATGATCTATTAATCAAAGGAACGAGGCATGAAACATACATTTTTTCTTTTTATCAACCTTTTAAGTATTAATTTAATCTCTCCATTTCTAAGTAACTGAAAAATTTTAGATGCGCCTTTAGTAGATTGTTGATCATAATTAGGGTACATTTTGACATTATTGGTAGATTATTGATCACATTTTACTTTTCCATCATAAAGGTGAACAAAATAGTACTACTTTGTTAGATTTCTAAGATCCTTTGATATTGTTCCTAATTATCTTATCGTCAAAAGGTTGAGAGCTTTTTTATTTTGTTTCAATAAAATTCTATGAAAGCATTAAAGGTCGTTATTCAACAACCTATGGCACTTCTTCAATCATCTATAGTAAGCACTATTGGAATTAAAGTAGGGTTTCTCACTATCCCCATTCTATTTGATATGTGTATTGATAATTTGGAAATGTTTCTTCTAGATGATCTTCTGAGAATTGATAGGTCAATTACATGGTATACTTAACCCATCATTGTTGTTTATTGATGGAATTATTATTAACTAATAAATGACTAATATTTTATAGGTTAATTTAGATAAATTGAATATTTTTTGTAACAAAAAATATTTCATGTTAATTTGAAAATGTAAATCTATGTTATCAAGAATTTCTATCATAGAGAGTGCCAATCTAATTTGTTCACCTTCCAGTTTGATATAATTTCTTAGGTCTCTTCCTATACATATCTTGGGGTCACATTCAAAGGTCCTATATGATTTCTTCTATTTTTTTTACTAAGGAAAGTCATGCTAATTGGAATTATTTAGAAAGGACTTGATTTCAACTTTTGTTCCAAGATGCATGTGCTAATAACTTGTATTTTTTTATACTATTGTTCAAAAATAATTCTTTAAACCTTGACTTTCTCTAAATGGGACTAACTAGGCTCACCTACAAATATTCCAACTATTGTTTTCTTAAATAATTACGCAATGAATAAAACACAATACCTTAGTGCAATGTCCAAGTTGAGTTTGTACGCAACTATTCAAATTACAAATTATTTTTAGAATTTTATTATTTACACAAGCTATGAGAATTTTTAGATGTCCTAAAAGGTACTTCTATGTATTCTTGTACTATGCTTACATTTTTCACTTTGAAGCTCTTCAAACGAGGTCAAAAATATCTTTTAACTAGTCTTATTTCTCTTTCACAATTCATTTGACTTCGTATTTTTAATATACCTTTAGTTACTTCACCTTTTGTCCACTTTTTTTTTTTCCTAGAGGTGTACTAGGTTCTCACTCTTGGATTATTTTGTTAGACTTCATGTTTAGTCTCATTATCTTTTGTGGAATATAGTTGTGGACATCAAAACTACTTTTATTTTAGTGTTATTTTCATTCCAACAATAGATTGATCACGACTTTAGTGGTCTAATGAATTCTATTATAAACCATTTTAATTATATCATCATCATGATCTTAGTTTATGTTATAATTGAAATAAACTAAATTTTTAATAAAATTATTAAAATATTCAAGTTACTACTCTAGGGGAAATATATTAACTATTGAACTCCATCCTTAAATCATTGGCTTTCTCATCAAGGGATTAGTAGTAATATGAAGTTCACAAGACCATGTAGCATGTAACATGTAACTTTAAATATATCATGATTAATACTTAAATCAATTTAAATTTACCTATACAATACTTAGAACATATAGAAGAAGGTGTTTGAAAATACAAATATTCCTTTCTTACAAAATAATTCAAATCAAATAGCTTGATCTCATCTCCAATGAGTAAAATAAAGAAATTCAATAGCGAGGTACCTCAAAATGTCCATAAGTAAACTCTATTTAATTTAGTAATGAAAAATGTTTTAGTGCCCATTAAAACAAGTCATTTATTGCAAATAATTCTCTAGAAAGTGACAATTAAAAAACAAGTACTATCTATTTTCCTTGTTAACAAGATTGTATGAATTTAATTCATTGTTTAGAAATCGAAACTTTGATAAAGAAGCAACTAGGATAATTTAACAATAATATTGTTTCTAACTAATTACAAATATCTCTAATCTTGTGATAAAGGTCTACTTCATATAAATAAATCACTCTATATAAGATAAAACTAATCTTCTCTTTTAATAAAAGATTTTGCAGTTCTTATATATATATATATATATATATATATATATATATATATATGGTAAGTTATCTTGTTTATGTCAAATTGAATTATGATAGCAATGTCTTAGAGATACTGAAGAACCTCTAGAACTCAATCATGTATCATAAGACAACATAAAAGAACACTAATAAAAGTTGCTTCAAAAAATTAAATAAGAAATCAAAAGTAATATAAATCTTCAAGCCTTCAAATCATAATTCAATATCAAATAAGATCTCCATGTATCAAAAGAGAATCTATAATCATTTTTATACATAGTAAAGTTTCATAACATTAAAAAATCAACAATATCCTTCAAGATGCTTGGTAACTTTTCTAGTGTCTTTGACTCAACTTAAAGTTTCTTGACAAATCAATTTTCCTCTTTTGTCACCCGAGAGATATGGCTTTGCCACCATGCAAGGCGAGAAGGTTGAGAACAAAGTCTTAATCCAGGAGGAGCAATTACGTATAAACAATGAATACCCATCCATTTTATAAGGCCATGCTTGTCGCGAGGTAAAGCCTCCATACATTATAATATATATACAATGTATATCTGGACCGATCTAGAGACAACACAAAATGCGTTCTCGTGTTATTTTAGTGGTAGTCTGTAAACTTTCCAACTTATATTTGCTGTCCTATCTAATCAATTGGTGGAATAGTCAACACTCATTATCTCATTTTCTTCTCCACCCCACAATAACAACTATCAAAATATTCTATTCCTAAATAAGGTATAATATATGATGAAGAAGAGACCAAAATTGAAAAAAAAAAAAATTAAAATCTTTTTTCACAGTGAATCTCAGGGACACATGTCTCAATATGAAAGATTTGACAAATTCTAAATTAGTATTATTAATATTTAATATTTGTGTCATATTGCTTTGTTAAAAGTGTGTTGGCATGCATGTTGCCACTAGGCATGTGAAATGCCAAGACAAAACACCAATCTTCCTCATGATTTATTAGTCAGTTTTCATTGTATAGTGGATGATAAAATATTTTATAAATCAATGTGTCATGATTTCAAGATTTCCTAATATAAGGATGTTTGCATGGGATTTACAGGTAGCCATTTAATTTAATTTACTTCTTCCAAGAAAGCAAGAGGGGATATATGTATAGTAGGAATTATAATCATTGAAATTTGTCTATTTATGTAATTTTTTTATTTTGTTTTGTTTTTATTTTGAGTTAATATTATGTATGCGTATAGTGATAAATGGTGTGATTTTATGATGTTATAGATTATTTTATTAGTTGTTGTGTATTGTTGATGTATTTATTTTGTAAATTAATGTTTATTTCTATTAAATTTGAGTTTGTTGAATCCTTGTGTCATTAAGTGATTGATAAACATATGTTTAATTTGTTCTTTTATGATGTTTAAGTGAGTTGTAAAATTACTAGTTGTATATCTTTATATGCAAATTAGAGAATCCTTATTTCATACTTAAAAATACCTAAAAAATGAATTAAGAAGGCAAAAGCACAACAAATATTCAAATAAAATGAAGATTATACCTTACTTTTAGCAAGAAATATGGGGACACGGACTGGAGTTCTGAGACCTAATGAATTTCTTGAGTTTTAGTCTTATTACCTAGACTCAATCCTATTAGAAGAATAGGGAATTAGATCTGGATAGAAGGTTAACTATCTAACAAAATATTAAGAACATACATAACCAGTCTTAAACAACACACACTAAGCTTTGACTAGTAAAGCTTAGTGTGTGTTGTCTCAAGTGGACCATGTTTTGAAATTTTCACTCCTATTTCGTCGAACTATTTTTGGTGTTCATGAATGTTGGCTCCAGTTGTGTTTTTGTCCTTCCACTACAATTTTATTGCTCCCAACTGTTGCCTCCTTTACCTGCAAGCTCAATTATTATCCATCTTGATAGCCGTGAGACGTGACCTTACCCTGAATCTCGAATAACAAATTTAGGGAAGCAATCCTAAACAACAAATTTAAGGCAATGTAATGCCTCGCCATGAAACCCTGAAGGGATAAAGCTAAAACACAAGAATAGAGTGCAAATTTTTTTTTTTAAAGTTAAAACAGAATAATGATACATTGAATTATCATTAAGTTCAAATTACACAACGGAAGACTTAACTAACACCTAAAGAGTTTCCCAACAAGATTACTTGATTCAACACTTAACTCAACTCACGCTAATTAAACCAATTAAGTTGATTAACTTAATGACATGATAATACTTTAAACAAAGGATAAATTCGCTCGGTAGATTAAAAATATAGATAACATGATTAAGTTCATCCATTACAATTTAGCCACACATTACATCCAATCTTACATTTAAAACATATGTCATGCATCTAATTTCCTTACATACTTTAATTGCATTAAAAATAATGAATACTTTCCATTTTACCAACCTACATTCTTCATGATCCATATTATTGCATTTAATAAGATAACTACATACATGCATTTAAGATTAACATCATCTAATCCACATAATACATTTTAACCATGATGACATCCATACATGCTAAATAAAAAGGAAACAAGTGAACACAAACACCACATAACACCAAATTGATATCAGATTTCGCTCCTAATGGGCTACATCTTCGGGTCTGTTCAACTGCAAGACCCCTCTGATAAATAATAGGGTGAAGAATACATAAGTTTCATGTCCATTACAACCAGCCAATTAGGCATACATAAACAAATAATACATATGATCACATTGGTCCAATAGATACATGAATGATCCCAGAAAAGGAAAAGGATCCATCTAAACATGATAAGAAGCAATCTCAAAAGAACAATTGGAGCACCTACGAAACTAAGTCCTCACAACCCATCATAAGCAACCCATGGTCTAACATGAATAATAGGTACTCTTAAAGGCATAAACAACCAGATATGACTCCACAACAGTGCTCCTAGCAAAGACAACACAGACTGCACACTAGCGAACATAACGGACAAGTGTCATCACATAACTTGGTATGGTTACCCTACCAGGCCTCCATAGGTCCCGACCCCATCTACTAGGATTACCCTGGCAACCTTTCCCAAACCTCTGGTCCATCCAAGTCTCATGTGGACCCAACACATCCTTTCATGAAAACAAGGTTGTTGGTTTGCCATTTCAAGTCTTCTCACTACATGTTGACCCTGTACTAGCCCTCATCCCATGCGTGAGGCACAATTATCTTACTTAGTGTTTTCATTAACTAAAATCTCTAATATGCTATTAGGTTATCACTTGTTTAGACACACTTTCGATGGGTTACCCTGAAACCACTTTGGGCACGGCCCCCACTCGAAAGCCACTCTTCCATATGACACTAGACCATAATCAAACGAAACTCCTAAACCAAGTAATACATTAGGACAAGCATATGGAGTTCAATGCGGTAGGGATACCCACTTAGCCAAACAAGTTTTCATACGAGGTGCACTAACTAGCGGTTCTCTGACAAGAGACATGACCAGCTACAGTCAATCACATAGCAACACCCAACACTCACATAAAGGACATGACCAGATACAAAACCATCACATGAAAACAGTCAAAACTTGAGTTTAAGGACATAAGCAGATACCAAAATAACCATACGACAATATCCAACAATTACAATCAAGAACTTGCCATTTCTTAATCAAATTTGAATACTGAAAATTAAACACGCATAGACATAAATCTGAAATGACAACCTTCTTCCATATCGTTTAAACATTACAATCGATCCAATTTTCTAATAGATCTAAATTTATTGTGATTTGTCTACCTTGTCTAGGTACATGTCGCCCATGGTTTACTAACTCACTATAATTCAATTTGCATCATAAAATAATATAAATACTTCATCATGATTTTTCAAACCAAAATCACATTAACATAATTATAATTATATGCAAAACATACAAAGATATAATTAAATATATATTAATTAACCAAAATTTGATATTTATTTTCCAAAATAAAATCATCATTCCATACTTGTTCGAAACAAATTATCTAATCTCATATTTTCCCAAATCCAAGATACACTTTCCAGAATATGGAAATATACATTTAAAAAGAACTAAAATAGATCATCTTTTTTTTTCCAATGAAATAAAATTTCCTTAATTCTAAATAAAACAAGCTTAAATATTAATTAACATATATTTATTAATATGCATTAATTAATAATTAAATAATAACCAAATACTATTTAATACACTTTGGAATTAAATAATATTAAAACTTTATTTATTATTTTTTCTGTAAAATATATATATATATATATATATATATATATATATATATATATATATATATATATATATATATCCTTTTTGTTATTTAATTAATAATTAAATAACCAAATACTATTTAATACACTTTGGAATTAAATAATATTAAAACTTTATTTATTATTTTTTTCTGTAAATATATATATATATATATATATTGTTAAATAACAAAAAGGCAAAAGAAATAAGGGTAGACCCACGTGGGCCTCCCTTTTCCCAAGGAAGGGATTACGGTAGGGTTGCTACATTTGGTAGCGCGCTGCTACCAAATGGTAGCAGATGCTACTTTTGGCAGCGCTGCTACCAAATGGTAGCAGATGCTACTTTTGGCAGCGCTGCTACCAAATGGTAGCAGGTCGCTACCTTGGGTAGCGTTGCTACCATCCCACGTGGTGGGGTTTTCCCTACCACATGGGGTAAAAAAAAATTCTTTTTTATTCATTAACTTTAAAAAATAGAACCCCCCCCCCCCCCCCAATTTAATGCACAGTCTCATACTAAGACCAAAATTAAATAAATTTCCAAAATACAAGGATTTCCATTATTATTATTTTTTTAATAACCAAACCCAAAATAGATAAAATTGGGCAAATACCGTATTTCGGCAAATGGAATTAATTTACACACATTTATCCAACCAATCCCACCAATATTTCCAAACACAAACTAATTTCACAATCTAAAACTTGAATTTGAATGCATTCATTTGGAGTTTTAACAAAATTTTATTGTGAACAGCCAACCCCAATTTTTTTATTTTGACATCAATTTGAGCAACCAAAATTTGATATGGAGGTTGGGAATGAAAGCAAGGAGGGTTTATATTTGAGATTTAACTACAACTCTTCCATATTCCACAAAATATATGATATTTTCAATAAGCACAACCAAATTTCTTCTAAATCAAAACAATCTCTTTTAAACAAAAATCAAGGAGATAAACAAGAATCCAACCTTTATCAGCAATCCTAGGAATGAATTGATGAAGAACCGAACCTGCAAGCTCAAGAAATTCCTTCTCCCACAAATGCCCAAAATTTTCCATTCCAAAAAATAACTCTCCAAAAATCATTTTTTTGGTTTAAAATATTTTCCTCCAAATAAAAATCATTTTTCCCAAACAATTCAATATGCAAAAATTGCTTTTCTTCCAAAATTGTTTTTCCTAATTGAATTAAAACTAACATTTCTATTTCAAAATGCCAAAGAGGGTAAGATATTAATTTTCAAATTTATATTTAACCTTTTCTTTCAAAATGCATATACTTAATTAATTCATCATTTAAAAATAACCATTTAATCAAACTTGCTACAAACATGAATTTAGCAATCTGATTATTGATTAATCACACAAAGGGGTCCTATTTAATTTAGTCCCTTAATTTACTAATGTGTAAAAGAGCACATTTAATCAAATTAAATACTTAGGATTAAATACTCAATTTTACCACACGCAACCCAAGAAAGCCAAACAAATACACGACCTGCATACCCAACCAAAGGGGAAACTGACAGACGACTGACTATGCTCACTTGAGTATGACTAGGGTAAAATGAGGGTCTTATGACTACCTAATCCAATTCCTTAGGGCCGATAAGTTACACTCAAACCTACGAATCCAGATGGAGACGAACCTCGTACCTATGTGGTACTGTACCTGCAATCTCCTGCAACCATGAACCACATATGCATACATATATATTTAATGAAAGTGTTAGCCTGAGATTAATAACATGAATCAGAAGAACAACTAAACTTACATAAGAATCAATGTGAAAACAAAATTTGTAGGTGCGCACGATAATCATAATATCTGACTATAACATTGCATCATGGTACATCAACCATTTGAGAAAGTCACTTAAAAAGTCAACCAAGGTCAAACCGATTTTAAAATCTGATTAGGGCAGGGGTACTACATCCTCCCCCCCTAGGTTCTAACTTACTCCTGGAAGTCGCAAGGCTAGAAGGACACATGCAGCACACATTAGCCCTGAAACTTATTTAACAAATATCAAATTGCACATATGAATCCTTTCAGAGATAAATGAAATTTTATTGCTAAATCCTCTACGAATGCCATTATCCATTGGTAAGATACATCTAAATCCATACATTTCTATAACATTCTAGGAACTATATATAATCATAGCAGTGAAACAAGAATTTTCTTCCTTTCATCACACCAAATTAAAGCATTAAAGAGGTAAACAACAATTACCATACTTATCTACCAAATATGACAAGAAAACATGCCATCATGATCAATTTCTTTTACCAATCCATCCTCTTCATAAAATTTTATCGCATAGAACTAGCTTCAAATTTCAAATTCTACAACCAAGTTAACTTCATGAAATAAGAGCACATATAGAACACAATTGTTTACACTTTCCAGACATATAAAAACCTTTCCAATGACTATGTCCCATAACATAGTGACAAAATAACACATTTTACTCCATGATTACACATAATATCCATCCACATAACTAGAACGTACAACTCAAAAGGCCACATGTGAGCATGTCTAATGCTTGGTCCTAGATAACATGCACGATCAGCATCTCTATGTCTGATCTCAGAACAAATAACATGATCATAAATATCCAATATCTCACTCAAGGGCTTGATGGTGCTAGGGCACACCATAGTCATGCTACCTTCCATACAAGATCCTTGTGACCATCCCTTGTTGAGTAAGGTGATTAGCCTCTAAGAGATAGTCACCACACATAGGTAGGTAGTGGATCCTAGCTACATCACAACCTCACATACCCCCATCCTCAAGGTTCCCTACGTCTACTTCCTCATATACACTCAACCAAGACCATCTCATACGTCCTTGGAGAGGAATTCACATTTCAACACAAGACCAGCATACAAAAACAATAAGGATAAACCAGTTTAGCCACCAAAATACAAATGAATAAAAATAATAAATCATCGATTCCATTAGTAAGGCAAGAAAAATCTGGAATTGCAACACCAAATCAAGTAAGGAAAAGATCGCAAGATCATGGCTAAACCTTCAAAGTCAAAATAGAATAAATTTTTGGTCCAAAAAGAAATAAATAAGAATATCATAATTTCACATAGCATCATTATGTGACTAGCATCTAGCCACCAACGAGGAAGGAGGGAACAATCATCTAGCTATCGCAGTAGCTCATCGTGTGGTGCAACCTAGTCACACATCCACACGGCATGGCAGTGTGCACCACGATATCACCCCGCATCACGTCGTCATGTGGCATGGAAATACTCCAAGCGGAGAAGACACGCAATGGACGTATCCCGCATGGTAGTGTACCTCACAGAAAAAGGCACGAGCAAGTCACATCTCGCATAAAAACATACCTCTTAGGATACTCGCCGTAAGCCAGGGGTACACATGGCTAAGGTCCACCCACGTGTCTACCAATGCCTGCTAACTGGTAGCTCATGTAGAAATAACATACCTTTAATGAAGACAAGGCAAAATATCCTCCAAGATACACCTTCACTATGCTCAAGAACTGCCATCAAAATGCTCAAATAAAAGAGGGAAAAGGGATGGCACACATAAACCATATAAGTTGGTTCATCAAAAAGGGAAAGTATTGAGTACACCCTTAATATAGTTTCATTATATAAAGTTATATTTTTCCTCGAAATAGAGAAGCTAAAGTTGTTTCGCACTGACATTACTTGTACACCAAAAAATACTATTCAACGAATGGTGACTCCTAATACTACCCCTTTACATACTAAGGTACCAACAACCCACAGTTTGGTACTCAATAGGGTAACAAATAAGCAGCATCACATAAACAGTATGGTTTCCCATGCTCATAAGTAAACATATCCTCCATGGTTGATTACTTAACCATCCCATGGGCACATATAGCAAGCACTGGTTTCTTACAATACACAACGAAAGCACCAGTATTGGTTTATTCACATTTACGGGGAGTACTTTTCAATACCCTATCATCTACTCAAGGAAGGTTTTAATTATGCTTACCACATGAATAACTCAATAGAATTTATTCAAGGTACAAGTACTATAATTATTTACAATTCAAAATTACATAAGGAAGTAACATCATTCCTATATCTTTCACTAATTCCACTAAGTATCCAAATTCACATCACTAACCATGCAAATTTTCTTTTCGAAGCTTAAGACTTCCATCTTTCAATATGGAGCGAAAATGCAAAAATATAATTTTATATGCTTTATATACATTCTATTTAAATCAATGCATTCTTTAGTAGCATTTCTAAAAATCTTATAATCTAGGTAAAGAGAAGGAGAAGAGAGTTTGATAGTCAACCCATTTCATACATATGCACAAAATTAACAAGATCACACAATCATGCTAAAATTTCTCACTATAAGCCTATCATCTTAATTGAACAGTTTTCATTTCGTTGTCATTTTAGAAGAATGCCAATTAGCCTAACATGACATCTCCAAATATTATGGTTGCAACTGAATGTCCTAAATTTCCAAAAAAAGAAATCAAGACTGACAATCATTTCGATAATGCAAGATCTCTTATGAACACTCACTACTCTTAATTAATACGAAATATATCATAATCTGAAACTTTTCATCAAAAATCAAAGTACAATAAGGAGGTAAAAGAGGAGTTGTCAACTAAATAATACATATTTATGCATGCACATCAAACAAGCTTTTCTTTTGCACTTTCTATTCATACTAAGTCAATTATATATGTCCAAAAGAAAGTCCAATATAGCATTGTCTAAATAGGTCGTCAATTGAGTCGGTATTATGAAACACATAAAGAGATCTTTCATGGAACACATTAACACACTCTTAGCCACTATAACATGTTCCCTTTTGACACATCTTATTACAAACAAGGCAATTTCACATAACAATTGTTCATACATAATCGCAAATTACCTAAGATATAAATTCCATTATGTTACTCCTACAACACACATGGAGAATTCTTTTATGAAAACATACAATTTCCTCCCAATAACCAATATGAAATTTTAAACCCATATCCCTCTTATTATCTAAATGCACAGTAGAATCATTAGGCTCACACAACGGTTCAAGAAGTCACAACCTTTCTCTTGCAATTAGAAAACTTACATAAGTGATAAATACACATATAACAAACATTTTAATTTCTATAGACAAAGAAGAGGAAGGATGATAACCATTCAAATCGCTACATCATAAGTAGTCAACATCTACCATACAAGTCCTTCAAGTTAACAACACTAAGCTAGGTCATAATCATAATACAAGTGCATTAATACTTCCATATTCAGGAAAAGCACTGACCAACCCAGATGTATTAGTCTAAAGAGTACAACAATCAATAAGGGAGGTACATATGACTCTCTCTGAATAAGAGTAATCATAGACCAAGATATCTAATAAGAAAACAAAGCACATATATTCACTCAAAAGTACCAACATCAAGAAGGTGAAAGCAAGGTGTGAACACACATGTTACACACAATTAAGGTTTGCTCGAAAGAATATGCAAAAAGAACAGAGTACGAGTACTTAAGATCTTCAAGATCCTATGCCTCAATCACAAGCATACAATAGGAGGGCAAGCATACAATGTAAGGTCTATACACCTCACACCAACTAAGGGCACAAGAGACACCAGAGATCCCAGTGTTTGCAACATTGGCTCTGATACCAAATGTAATGCCCCGCCAGGAAACCTCGAAGGAATAAAGCTAAAACACAAGAATATAGTGCAAATATTTTTTTTTTTAAAATAGAATAATGATATATTGAATTATCATTAAGTTCATATTACACAACGGAAGACTTAACTAACACCTAAAGAGTTTCCCAACGAGATTACTTGATTCAACACTTAACTCAACTCACGCTAACTAAACCAATTAAGTTGATTAACTTAATGACATGACAATACTTTAAACAAAGGAGAAATTCGCTCAGTAGATTAAAAATATAGATAACATGATTAAGTTCATTCATACATTATTATTTTAAATTATTTATTTTGTATATTTTTTATTTGATAATAAAATATGAAACATAAAATATAAAATTTATAGTAAAATATATTTTAATATAAAATATTAAACATTCAATTCAAAAAAATATAAAAACATTATGTAATATAAAATTTAAGATTTAATGTCAAATATAAAAGATCTATGTTTTTTTCACAAAATTGATTATTATTTTAATTGAAAAAGAACATAGAATTTAAAATGAACAAAATATAAAATGTAGCCTGTTAATGGGCCTGGAAGGGTTGATCCTTTCTCAGATGTGTCTAAGAAAGTTAAATGGGAGAAACCAGACAAATGATGGATCAAAATCAATTTCAATTGAGCATCAAAAGGTTTGAGAGTTTTAGGAGTAGGATGTGTGGCACGAAATGAGTATGGTGTGATTATGGCAATTGGAGCTCAAAAGTTGAAGGACGTTCAACTAATAATGAGGCAAAAGCACAAGTAGCCCTATTAGCAATCAAACTTACAACTCGATTATCTATCTCAAAATTTCATTTAGAGGAGACTCTCAAATTATTGTCCAAGCAATTATGGCAGGGGAGGCTCAAAATTAGAAGCTAAACAAATGGATTAAACTAATCCCAAGGTAGTTGCATAGATTTTTAAACTTCAAATTATCACATATTAGAAGAGATGGTAATGTTTTGATGGGCAGGGTATCGAACAGGGGTTTCTCTCTCACCAATCATCAACCAACTTGGTGGGATGATGTGATACAAGTCCCCTTTGAAATCAGAGATGAGTACATGGTGGGGTAAGGGATGTGACGGGTTGAAGGGAGATTCATAGAAGGAATGCAAGGTGAGGACGTTGCCATACTTACATATTGTTGGTTCCCCACATCATTTTCTTTGAATTTGAAAATGTTGAAGACCGTGCACAGAGGATGTTGATCACCAAAAGTGATTAACCCAAGATCACCTGCAAATCAATCTATGAGAAAGTCAATCTCAATCAATGAAACACTTCAGGGCTTGGACAACATAACATAGGATCCTAATGATCCTCCTACACTTCAGGTTCTGCTAGACCTAGGGGGGGACACCCTTTGATGCATTGAATCATATTCATTTACCCACATATGACAGCATCAACAAAAGCAGATAGATCTCACCAGGGCTTAACAACTAGGAGGTTACTGTAGATGGGCTAGATCCACATTGACATCTCAATTAAGTTGAAGTATGAGATGGATGAAAAATTCCCACAGAACATAAAACAAAAAAAAGATATTCTGATTTTTTATTTTAAATCTCTGAGAAAACCCCAAGATCTGCAAGATCAGTGCCTTATCCAAGGGCAATAGAGTCATACATCAAACTGAAAATGAAAACCTTTATTGCAAATCCAATTTTTTAAGAAATATATCCCTGTATTAATGCTTGACATTAATACATTCTAAACTCAGACAGAGGATTATACATATCCAGACATTATCCTAAATCCAAAATGATTGTTCATAGAATTTAAACTCTTACTTGAAGAGTACCTGAAAACAACCCTTACACTCCCACTTTGAGAGGATAAACCCAAACTCCCTTGAAGACTGGATTTATTGAAAACAGAGAATGCTTAGAGACAATCCAATAAACTATGTATATGCCTTACACATACATGACCTGCAACAAAAACATTTATAGCAAGAAGATACTCTATTACTGAAAGAGAAGCATTGCCCTGTACAATCTTGAAGAATCCTCAAAATTGGAAGCCATGAAATCTGGAGCACTCCCTCCAAAATTTTGGAACCCTTACAATGGAGAAGAAATGGGAATAAGAAGGGGAGGGAAAAAAAATTAGGTGTGCAACCGAAATTGCCAAGTGTCTCTTTTTCCAACTGAATTTCATTTTCCTTCCTCTTTCTTGAGGAAACTACTCTCAAAATATCCCATATTTGTTAAAACAAACTTCATAACTGCATTTCTCATTCCGAAGGCTTTCCAACGGTATATAATACTTGGTATTTTGAGAAATAATGGACCTCTGGGCGAATTAATCCTTCATATGTGCGTATCATTTAAATTTTTGGATTTTCTATATAGTCTCAACTATATATTTAATTATATCCAATGGGTTGATCTTAACTGGTTAAAACACTGGGTTCTCATTGTGTATACCAAAGTTCCATTCCCAATAGGGACATCTAAAGTGAAATTCTAAGTTGTGACTCTTGGCCTTCCAAAAGATGGGGAAGGTCTTGGGGTCAATATAATCAAACACAATAATAATAATAATAATTCAAAGATATGTAATGGGGATGGGGCACCCTACTATGGCCCCACTAGTTCATAGCTCCATTCAAAAGCTATTCAGGCTTCGGCCAATTACCTATCAAAAAAAAAAAACTATATATTTAATTCTGATTTTTCACCCTAACGCCCTACCACGTGGCAACCTTCGATTCACTCATGGATCCACTGAGATGACACCTCACTGATTTGCCACCTGGACTGCCTCATCACCGCCACCTATGCACCACTAGACTGTCATCTGAATACCACGTCATCACCACCTCAGCGCCACTGGACAGGACCTGCAAGCTGGACCTCCACCTAGACCCGCCACCTATCTTTCGCCATTTCGCGAAAGCTAATGGACGTGCAACTTCGGGCCACGAAGTCATGCAAGTCATTGGATCATCTTGAACCTGCTCACTCTTTAACCTTCGTCTAACCTTTGTCATTTGAGCACGTGCTTTGCTCACTTGTTAATCCGCTCTTTCTTTGCAAAACTCTCGTGCCTCGAGATCCGTGCCTGCGTGGGTCCACCTGGTCACCACTTGTCAACCTCCTCGGTCACCTTGGAATCCATGCCTACACACATGGGGTCCACCTCATGCACCCATCAACACCATCCATCAAAAGCCTCTTGAAGCTTTGGCATATTACTTATGCGGAGTTTTAATTATAAATATCGAAAAATTACATCGCCCAACCAATGTGGGATAATGCTTTTCGCCTAGGACTGCAACTTTTTCTGAGTTTTAATGGCACTTGTTACCTTTTCTTGAAGACTTCTTGGAAAGTACCTTCACCACCATGTTCGTATACATTTTCCACTACAGATTTGGGTGATTGTTCTATAATCGTACATATAGATCTAGCAAGCTTTCTCAAAGACTTATGAGAGTAAAATGTAGGGTCGGAGATTGCTACTGATCTAAGAAGTGAACAGAGCATATCTATATTATTCTCAATCAATTCTAATTATGCATGATGCATTGTAAAACACCAAAGCTCCGACACAAGTTCATAACAAAGGGCATGTGGATGAATAATATTCGAAAAAAAAGAATGATTCAACCTCTATCCATGGGGGAGGATTAGAATGAGTAATAGTGGGAATCTGGGCATATAGTGTTGACAGATAAACATCCTCTTGGGCCATGGCACCTAAAAGTTAGTCAAGCCTTTTTGAAATTGCAAGCACCACGTCCGCTCCAAGGTCTGAAGAATTTTCTAGGAGATTTAAAAGCACAGCTACACAACCAAGCATCAAGATTCCACTGCATGAATTGTCCTCACTTGTAGAAGAAAATAATCCATGTATGATGATTTCCCCTACATGAATCACATCCACATTTTCTTCTAATGATGAATTTCACATTTTGTTGTCATTTGGAAATAATATATATCAAGTACATGTAGCTTTAAGTCCAAACCTGCTTCTCCTCCACCATACCACGCAGGGGGATATTAGTTAGTTCACACCTTCATGTGTTGGGCAGGAGAATACTTGCAAAAATTCTAAATCCTTTTCAGAATATTGTCCTCCACGCAACCCCTAGTAACAGCCTGGAGATTTCTATAGTTTTCAACGCCCTCTCCAGCAGCGAGGACTTGGCATATGTTATGGAATTTGGGCTCACACCTGCCACATTGCATTGGGTTAAAAGTTTTATTCCTTAGCTTGCCACGCTGAATGGGAGTCTATGGCGATAAATCCGCCAAATTGCAATTGCTTGAGGTTATATTCCTTTCAACACCTCTTTCAACCTCTTCAACCACACAGAGGAAGAAGCTAATGTGTTTTGGGGATAAAATGAGAGTCGCAGATACAACAACACAGGAATGGCTCTCTGTGGCATCGTCGTGCCACATACTCCATCATACTCCATAGGGGACAATTTCATTTGTTTGGAAGTCTTAACACCTCTTGCATTTGACATTGGCAATGAAGAGGATGGCATTTTGCTTGATTTCTAAGTCATTCTCCAGAATCTTAAGACTTGGAATATAATGTCCGTATTTGTAAAATGCATAGCATTTCGTTATTCGTCATTCTATTGTACCCATGTCATAATGATTATCCTCACACACAAGAATCACATGCAAAATCCACAAAGCGGCCATATTAAGATCTTCATAAAGTTGCCTTTGATTTGTAGCACCATCATCATAAAAAGTAATTGATACTCCATCCACTTTTTCATATTTTAAGGGCAAAGGCCAAACCACATCCAAGCGGAATGGGTGCTCCAACAATTCCATGTCCACCATAAAACATATTATCCTTCTTATACAAATGCATCGAACCTCATTTTCCTTATACTTAAATCATATAACATATGATTTAAAATAACAATTTAAACTTTGCCTGAAAGACACATGAAGTGGCAAGTCAGGTCGGGCCCCAAAGTGGGTCCAGCTTAAAAAAAATCGTTTTCATGCAACTGACCTTCGAAATACCTCACGAACCTTAAACATACCTTTGGAATCGATCGGCACCATTTTCGGATCATCAAACTGAGTTTTTTAACTTTCACGCACTTGCGCCACATTTTCGCATTTAATCGCGAAGACGTAATTTTCAAACTGGTCAAAACACCTTTCTAGACCTCGCCATCTGACAGGCGTGTACTCTGATATACAAGGATGAAATTTGTCAAGTGGTTTCTCAAGATGAATCCCGAGTGAAGAGATATTAATTGTCAAAAATGACCAACTGGCTTTGTCAACATTGCAAACCTGATGAAGTCAATGCCCAGACAACCCATGATGCCTTTCTTAAAAATATCAAACGATCTTCGTAGACCCTCAAATCTGAGGCATAGGTACCTTGAAGTACGTATCAAATCTCTAAATACTCAGTTCAACCAAAAGGATGACTAGGTGCAAATGGTGTGCTCATGAAAATAGTGACTTTAACTGATACGGCAATGAAAGTACGGATAACTAAAACAGATGGCTCAAGGAACCCTTCTAAAAATCAATCAAACGGATTGGCATAGGCTTGAAATTTGAAACATAGCTCATCATTTATACCAAAAATAGCCCGGAACAAAAATTTTGTTATGACACTTACTGAGGCAAATTTTACACTTATGCAAAACGGGGCTCCGACTAGGAGCTGAAACAAGGACTTGTCAAACCACACCAACTGCAAACGGATTAAGCCTTGAAAACTGAGCAAATGGATTCATAAGGACTTGAAAATTTGCATGTTGACTCACATTTATGCATATAATTGAATCTATTTTTAATTTTTCCATGACGATCAACAAGGAAAAAGGTATAAACACTAAAAGTAGGCTACTTGGTAAAATTTGCATTTGCACCTAAAATGCACTTTCAACTCACCCCTTGAAATGGGTACCTCATAAATTGATCCAAACTGAATCCTGAAAGTTGCACAACACTGCATAGGTCAAATGAAAGGTGTACAACAATTTTCCAAAGCCTTACCCTTTGAAAATCACCTAGCTCCATTTTACCCTCTCTCTAACTAGGCCACCTGAATGAGATTAGGTGCCTTTCTGAAAATGCAATATCACAATTTCAAGAATGGGGCTCAAAACTTGACTCAAATTTAATGAGTCCCAACAAAGGATAAGGGCATTATACATTTTCTCTTATGTCTTTCCCAAGTAGAAGTCACAAGGGTTCAGACATAAGCAACATGTGGTAGGCATATCAAGTAGAAGGTTGTGTCTTCTATCTTTCTCAGGCAAAATTCATGGGGGTGCAGGAATTAACAACTTTGGAAGGAATATCAAGTAGAAGGTCACTTGTTTGGGTGTAGGAAAATGGAGGCCTTCTTCTCTTTGAGGGATGTCAAGCAACAAGGTGTGTTCAAAGGAGTGATTTCAAAGGAAACAATGAGACATGTATTCAAAATAGAAGACCCCAGGTTCCTAAGAATGGTGGATGTATTTTTGGGGGAGGCATATATGAATTCATCCGTTAGGTTTCATAATAATGTTGGTATTGCATCCATCTTTCTAGCTTGGTGCCTTGATCTTGGCACAAATGAGGATGCTAAATGGGTGATGAGAGAATGCATGAAATAAGAATGGAAGGAGGGACTAAATTGTTTTTTAGCCATGCCAAGACCTAAAGAAGGATTCATCAATATTATAGGTGAATGGATATATGCTACATAAGTTACACCCCCTGTACAATTTTTCTTATTGTGGGGGGTTGATGATGATCGTGAGGCCAGAAGAGAAAAAGCATAAGATGGGTGGAGAAGGATAAAAGAATGCCTGTGAGAAAGGGAAGGAGAAATAGAAGAGTGGGAAGGGGACACAATGCAAAAGAAGAAAAAGAAACCATATTTTAGGAAAGAGGACTATTGGGTAAGTCATGGAATGAAAAAGGGGGAATCCTCCTATCAGTAGAAGGAGCTTGACTCTCAAGAGTTAGAAAAGAGAAATGGTAAGAGAAATATGATTGAAACAATTACAAAATGAGACATTGATATATCATGAGAAAAGAATAAAAAGAAGTGAAATAATGGAAGAAAACTAATAAAAACAACTATTAAATAAAACAAGTGATAGTGGCGAGTACTTGCCTTTATAGTTTTATTGTAGAATAGATGATAGATGAGTTAGGATATACTAATTTGAAGACAAGATAGATAATAGTTTGAGAACTTGCATGTATTACTTATTTATTGATTTTAAATAAGCACAAATATGATTATATTGATCAATTGATTTAGAGTCAGACCCTTATAATGTAGTTATGGTAATTAGTTAAAAATATGTAATTATTTTACCACAAAGTGAAAATATAGTTCATATTAACCATAAGTTAATTTTTAGTTGGCTAAAAAATATTATGAATATTTGATATAGTATATTTAAAGCATTGTATTAATTATAAATTATAAATATGTAATAATGATAAAATTTTAAATAATTTGTTGGTTTTGTAAAATTAAAAGTATTTACCACAAAGTGAAAGTAGAATTGATATTAACCATAAGTTAATTTAACTTGGCTAAAAATATTATAAATATTTGATATAGTATTTAAACCATCATATTGATTTTAAATTATAAATATGTAATAATTATAAAAAATTTGATATTTTGTTGGTTTTGTAAAATTAAAAGTATATAATTATCAATATTATACATAAAATTAAAAAAAATCAAACAAAAAAAAATAAATTTTATATATGTATATATTGTATGGGCAAACATTGAGAAGGTATATAAACTAAAAAAGTTATAATTTAAATATTTAAAAATTATATATTTAAAATTAAAAAACTCAATTGATTAAATTATTATTACTAAATATAATAGAATTTTTATAATTATATGAAAATAAAAAATGAAGAATTAATGTTTCTTATACAAAATTTATGCACTAGATTCTAACTATAAATGCATGCATAATTCTAATTTAATTAGAAAACCATTACCTTGCTACTGCTCGATTCAATGTTCTACAGTTTTTTTTTTTATAGTTAAATATGTATAGGATAAAATATTTAACTACATTAGATTTTTTCACGTAAATAAAATATAATTTTAATTATAATTTAGTATATAATAGACTGTGCATTACCTGCTAACAACCTAATTTAAGCCTTAATCTTGATGGACTTATCTTTATAATTATAACTAATAATAATAACTCTATATTATAATATTCAATAAATTTATATGATCATTACTATTATTCAAATTCTTGAAATAAAAATTGATGGAGATAAGCTATTAAAACAAAAATAATGTTAATTTTTATCTTTGTCATATAATTAAAATCTTGGGACATACTTGACAAAAGAGATGATTGTTATATTTTTACAATAATTTAATTTTATGCAACTTATGAAAGTAAAATATATGAAAAAAGGAAATATAGAAACTTAAAAATCATGTATCTTAACTCTTTAAATTTGAAAAAGAAAAAAAAGATCAAAAGAAAACAAATCACAATTCTTATTGGTGGAAAAACAATTGAATAATAATGACTTAAGAAAAAAGATTGCAATAGTACTAGCCTAACAACAAGTAATTAAAAGACATAAGCGCCGGTTAGAATAGTACTAGCCCACTTGAAACAGCACACATTAATGAAAGCTTAGTGTGTGTTGTTTAAGCCAAGACCATATTGAAAAAGAAAAAGTATTTGTATTATTTGTATTCATGCAATATATCATATACACTCTTGTAACTCCTTAGATATTGATATTAAATAGATCTTCTATTTATAGTCCTTCATCTATGTTTTATCTCTCTATCATTACATCATTCTTATATCCTCACTATTGGTGATCATATCTTATAATATATTTGTATCTATAAGATGGGACATGACTTATACTTAGTGTCCCTAATCTACATGTTATGTTCCAACTCTTAAGTTCCACAAGCTTGATCTGGCATGATCTCTAGAAACCTATTGATTTGTTCTTTCCTTGTCAATATCATCCCCCCATCAAAACCTTGACTTGTCCTCAATTCAACCTTACCCAAGATTTTGATGATAATGTTTTAGTATAGCTCCATTGATGTACAATTGTAGTATATTGTCATCTAATGATTCGAAATGGATTGCTTCAAAATCTAGAATGTCATTAATTGTATAGGGTCTCATCCATGGGACTTTGATTTTGCCTTGTTTCTTGAACTTGCTATCATATAGGAGGACCATGTCACTGTTGGCAGTTGACACTCAATTAGTTGGTTGAACACTATGTTGTCATTGATGGAAACATGATATTTTATTTCGGCTTCATGTTTTGGTTCAGTTGTGTACCGGAAGGCACTTCACAGACACTACACAGGCACCGACACCGGCAGGATAGAAGGATTTCTTTGGTTATCGGCAATGCAGGCCAACATGGTTAAGAATATGGTTATCGGTATTGAAGGCCGAAATCTCTTGGATACAGCATCAACAATTGATTTTGATACTCATGTATTTATGTTATCTAGCTGACATATAATTTGATATTGTAATAATCTTTGTAAGTCGACATAAGGCATGATAAGTTGTATAAGGTATATCTAGGTCAGTTGGATTAGATCATTTTGATATAGATATGGTGATGGATATGTGGATATGATATGATGCGAAATATATTAGAGAGATCATGTATGTGAGGATATTCAAGTAAGGGTTATTACAGTAAAGGGTTTAGGGTTTCATACCAGAAGAGACAGAGCTTAACCGGAACTGTATTCTAGCATAGAAGATGCTATCTTTTGCAATTCAACACTTCTCCGAATTTATATGTAGTCAGTGAGGCTCTTTTTGTGATTGAGCAGTGTGCTCTAGGCTGTAAGCCTTCCTACAAGTGCAGGCCCCTTATATTTTGTAATATCTCTTCATATGGCCAGTGGATTGATATCATCGGTCACAAATCCCACCGTGGTTTTTCCTCTTTGAGGTTTTCCACGTATATTTATGTGTGTTATGGTTATACATTTATGTGATTGGCTTATTGGTTGCTTTACTTCTTTCAATTATGTATGTATCAGTATATCGATTGGTGTATGCATGTTTTAATGAGGCTAAAATTGATCATTCTGGTATAACACTGATTCAACACCCCCCCCCCTCTCACTGTTATTGGATTCCAACAGTCACCAAATTGAAATTATTTTGTTCTGAGGTTCTAATCATGCCAATCTTTTTGTTGTCTTCATTTTGCCTAAAGGTGTGATTCTACCAATGACCTTGCTTCATCTAGTTTCTCTAATTCTTCCAATTGGTGCCTAATGGAGTCTTCATCATGAATTCTTAAGGCCAATGTTGTGTAGAGGTTATGGAATACAAAATTTATAGGTATGATGGCCTCCATTCCATATAACAAATCAAATGGTGTGTTTTTGGTAGATCTTTTATATGTAGTGTGGTAGGCCCAAAGCACTGTAGGTATTTTGACATCCCAATCAGACCTATTTACATCACATGTATCTTAGTCAGAGTAGTCCCAATAATATTATTTGGCCCATTATCTTGCGAGTGATATTGTCTTCTTTGCTTATGGGTTATCATGAAGTTACTCAATAATTTCGTCATAATTTTGTTCACAAGATGATTTCCTTGGCCACTAGTGTTGTGTCTCCACAACTCACACTTCGTTTTCTCACTTGAGAAAACATGGGGACCCCCTTTTTCACTTGGTTTTTGTTTCTTTCCTATTTCCCCTTTTGTCTCTTTCTTGTTTTTTTTCTTTGTTCTTTTTTTCATTTTTATTTCATTTTCCTTGTAATTTGTATCCCCTTTTCGGGCTTGTAGGGATCGGGGATCATAGGTCTCCTTTCCTATTTTGGAAGTTGGGACCCCCAACCCTTGCATTTTTGTGCCTTTCCCTATCCTTTTAGGGATCGGAGGTAGCCATACCCCTTACCCACAACTTTCCCTAGGTAGAAATCGGGGATTGGGCATGGAAAAGGCCATCATCTTGATGACCTTTTACACCCTCGAACCTTGACCCCTTATGGGTTCACCTACCACAAATAGAATTTAATGGGCCCTTTTTGGGGCCTATATAAACCCAATACCCACTCATTTTCTCTCATTTAGTGAAGTATTCAAAGCGATTTGAGGTGATCTTATGAAGATTTTGTGTGTTCCTAAGGTGTCGATTCGCTTTTTTCATGTTTGTGTGGCTATCTTTTCTCCTGTTTAGGTAGGGTTTCGTGCCTTTACTTCTATTATTTTGTTTCTGTTTTTCTCTCTTTTTTTTGTGTTAGGGTTTCATTTCAGACTTCTAAACCCCAATTTTTGAATTCTTAGTTGAAGCTCAATCCTTCCATTTGTCTATTTGGTTTGTGTTTTGAGCCTTTGTTGTTTTGCTCCACAAACCCAATTAACTAGTGTGTGCCCTTGGTTCTAGCATGATTTGCCTTGTTTTAGTTTTTCTTAGATTGTTGAATAAGTAAGGTGTTAACTCTATATTTCAAGACTTGAATTTAATTTGAAGACCTTTGTAATTGGTAAATAATTCATGTATTTCTTACAAATTTTGGTTAAATATGAAGATGATTCTCTAATTGGGGATCGTGGATAGTCAGATCCCTGACCCCCGAAACTGTAAAGTGGAAAATTGGACCCTAGTGACTCCCCACCTAGGAGAGAGAAATGAAGTCACTAGGATGATTTTCGCTTGGAGGAACTTTACATTCAAAATAGGAGCTTGAATCCACTAGATCCAAATCCAAGGGAAATAAGGATGTGAATTCCAAGTGGATTGCAAGGGTTGAAAGGTGATTTGCCCTCTTTTGTAAATGGGAAAGTTGACTTGTTGACTATGTAGGAAAGAGAGATAAAATGAGTGAAATGAGGAGCTACCTATTTTGGATTGGGTTGTTGCTTTGGATCTAAGATATTTAGACTGATACGGATCTGCCCTACAAATTTGGAGAAAAGTCGTCGGGACTGTGTTGAAAGTGCACATAGTCCTCTGAAAAATCCACGAAATGAAAAGGGTTTTTCTGCCTCTGTAAATGGAGTCCAAATCTGAAAATATAGTTGTGCACCTCCAACCTACACATAGAAAAGAAGGGAAGAAGGGTTGCGGATAGGGGTTTTCCTCAGTCAAACCACGATTGAGGAATGAACCTTGAAAGAAAGTAATTGTAAATGCTTAAATGTAAACAATGGAAATGTATACCTTGTAGATTTGCAATTTGTTGATGATGATTGCTTTTCTTCTGGAATGAAATCACAAGTGTTGTATGAAATGGCATGTAACATGACAAAACCCTAACACACACATATGCTTGCAAATGAATGTTGTAATGTTTCTCCAAGGGATGAATGAAGAAGACTTGAATGCTTGAATGCTTGATGATAATAATGAAGACCTTCTACTTGAATGTTTGTATTGTATTCCAATATCCCTTATTATTGTCGATTGAGGGAATTTAATCTCCTTTTATACATGCCTAGAGGATTAATTTTCATCCACCAAAGGCCGACAAAGAAGAATGCAAACCTCGAAGAACCAATTATGCAAAAGGGACCGGGAAGACCCATCTTAGGGCCACCCTAAGAGGTGCAGACAGGGGCACCACGCCCCTATCTTTCCCTGTCTTGGGGCCCAGGCAGGGTCCTGAGACTATCGCAGGGCTCAAACAGGAAGGGTTCATGGGGCAAGATGTAGAGAGAGATCTTATTTTGGGAAAGAAGATGTTGTCGCCAAGGTGAGGGCCTCAAATGTGGTTAAAATTACAGGGGTCGCAATTTTATGATACTACAGAAACATTATAAATACTTAACATTTTGCTTAGATCCCATCGGGGATCAGGAATGTTTTATCCCTGATACTCACTATGGGGTCAAGGATTGAATACCCTCGACCGTCGAAGTCTATAATCATGATCCATATAGTGGCATAGATCAGAGGTGTTGCTAGCCCCAACCCTTGGTAGTGCTCATTGATTGAGGATCAAGGATAGTAATACCCTTGGCTCCTAATCCATATGCCCACTCAATATAAAGAAAGGATCAGAGGTAGCAATACCCTCAACCCATGAAGGCACTAAATACACTTTAATACAGGGATCGAGGGTGCTACCCCTGACCCCCGAAATGTGTAGTCTTAAAATAAATTGAGGCATGGATTAGATTAGTTTCAATGGTTTAAATGTTTGGTTATTTAGTTTCTTTATTTCAATAAGGTGTTTTAGTCAAATCTCTTAGTCGGTTTCTTAATTCAATAAAGCTCCTAATTCAAGTTGTTTTGAGTACAGGTTTGGTGTGCAGATTTGGTGATGTATGAACAAAAGGTGGTACCAATGAAGTAAAAATTTAATGGATACCTTCCTCCCACAAAGTTGCATTTGTTGGACTGAGATATTACTGATACCAACATAGGCCATGTATACCTGGTGCAGGAGCACGTAGGACTTAGGCAAATAGTCCTTCTTCAATTTTGGCTTGTACTAACCTTAGCCAAGTTATATTTCCAATAAGGACTCTAGGAGGGTCCAATGTGTGTGATTAGAGTCTAGGATGAGTCAAGTGTATGCCTGGTTTAATTGGTTTCTTTCTAGGTTTGCACTTTGTTGGTTGTTCTTGGTTTGAGTAGTCAATGATGCCTTTTAGATGGTAAAAAGAGGCATAGGTTGATTAAAATATTAGAGGGGTCCAAAATATCCTTGAAATGTTGAAAAAGAAGTTAGTAATGATTTGTGATAGGTTGCCTAAGTGGGAAAGGCAAGATGTGGAAAATTGTAAAAGTTGTCATGACAACTTTTCAAGTTGGTCCTAAAAGAGCTTAGCGGTGGAGTTAGGGTTAAAAAATTGACCTAATATGCCTCCACACATGGGGAAGACTATTTAAACCCTCTCTTGTATGGATACCAAGGTTGGAAGCATTGATCTTTGTGAATGACAATCTGAAACAACTCATTCTCAAACTGTTATTATTGTTTTGTCTTATTTTGCATTAAAGAGCGTATAAAAATGGAATGAATCCATTGATCCAAGCTTGGATAGTTTTTCTTTGGTGTTTTCTAGTGTCAATCAATCCATTTCATGCTTTTTAGATAGATTTTATTAGTTCTTTTACTATTTTGTTTTTAAGTAGCCAATTTTGGCTTGTAAATAGTATACCTCTAAAAAATGGTTGCCCCATAAAATCCCACTATGAAATAATCACAGCCTATTGGTATATGGTAGGAAACCAAATGTAAATTTTAAATATGCAGGGAGGGGTTCTGGAAATGAAGTTTTCTATTTTTTCCACCTTGCCCTAGGCGAGTCCTGTTGCAACCCGGCTAGGAAAGACAAGGTGGAAAATGATGAAAGAATGCAGGGGTGAAACCAAAAACATAACCTAAGAATTTGGCATTGATCATGAGGTCCATACAGAGTTTTATATGAAAGGAGAAGCCTTGAAAAATCCATTTGATGACCTTTTCACCAAGTTGAACAGTCACAGTCCTAGAAGCCTTTAAAACCCTAGTAAAACCCTTTTTTTTTGTTAGGGCATTGTACGGACACTTGGGGGTATAAAAAAAACAAAATCTCTTGGGGTTCAAAGATTTTTTGAAGAATCATAAAATGCTTTGTAGGGTCATTTGAACCATATGACCAAGAAATCCTAAAAACCCGGGTTTGGAGCCTAATTGGGGCTCTTTCCTAGTAGCCCTCTTTTTGAGTATTTTCTTGAAATCGGTAAGGGAGATGAGTTTAGAAATAAAACAAATGGACCTTGTTGACCAAATCCCATGTTGAGTGAACACCTCCACACCTTTGCAAAAAACATGACAGCAACGGGGGTGAGAGTGACAAAATGTCAATTTGAAGGATTGAGAATTATTGAGGAGCATTGAAATCGTAGAGTTCCTAGTGAAGACACTTGTTGAATGTCACCTTATGGTGGACAAAACAATAGTCCTAATAGAGTTTGAGAGGAACTAGGAGGTCTTGAAGCATAGCAAGGCCTAGAGGAGTTGGTGGAGTGAGCAACACCAATAGGAGAAGTGTGAGCAAGCTAGGGATACCCTATCAATACCTTAATGAGTTCTTGCAAAACATGGCTAAACCAGATGGAAGAACTACTTGGGCTACATCATTGATACATTCAAGATTATTTCAAGATGTTGGTTTCCCCGTGTAAATTCAATCCTTTGACCTGATCTTAGCATGTGCGGCAAAGTATAATTCAAATGAGCAAAGAGTTTATAGTCCTTTGGGAGATGTCATTTTGGATATTTCCCTTGATGCCATTGAATATGCTATTCACATTCAGACACATGATAATATGAAAAGGTGACATTTTCTCGAGGGAAACAATATTATCAGGTTGAAAAGGATCATATGGAATACATTAATGATAATATACTAGAGAAGTGTAAGAACTTCAATTAGATTGAGTAGATGAAGGTCATCCATAGAGCTTATTTGCATATTGATGCTAGAGATTATACCGTCCTTCTTATTAGGGTGGCAATACTTCCAAATGCCAAGGAGTTTCAATTGTGGACGTTTTTATTCATAAATACTATCCTTGCAAGATAATAATACATGGATTGGGGGAGGATGATAAGTGGTAATCTTGATGAATAGTTACTGAGATTCAAGACAGATCCTAGATTCTATATGACTTCATATGTAGGCTACTTGCTTACCGCTTAGGCTACTTACCTAGGGCTAAGGAGAGAAGGATCCCTTACGAATCCAAACACACATATATATAATCATTATCTTCAGCTCCACCTTGATAGGAGTAGAAAAAATCACTATGTTGTCAATGATTCCTTTGTGTTTGTTGTGATAAGGTCCTTGGAAGGAGATTTCAACAAGAGGTTATCCCCAAAGGCTTCAAAGAAAATTCATCATTTTGGCATTATTTCATCGAATTTAGAACTTCACTTACATTCAAGCTACAGGGTGTACCATTCCTCCACATAAGGTGCCCCAATATCCATGTGACAAGTCTTGGAATTATGTAGACAAATTGCATATACACACAAATTGGTGAAGAGTAAGCATAAGCCTTGCTTCCAAATGCCTGTGAGAATAGGAGTATTCGTGCTTAGAGATGATAGGTACCAAAGGTGTAGAGGTGGATCTACTTGAATTCTCTTTGAGACAATTGAAGATAGAATTCATAAAGTTTGATTTAATTGGCACATTTAGTAAGGTAATGGGTTCACACTTTAGGTATGTACCAGATTGTAGCGTCCTAAAATTGCACCCCTTGCAATTAAAATTGCATTTGGATCTTCACCTTAGTGTTTGCGTCCCTTGGCCTGATTGAAGACCTGATTATGCTCGTACACATCACAAACATCAAAAACCTTGATTGGCATCCCCTTGGTCACCTTGATCCTGACCCAAAATAGGGCAGGATCAGGGCGTGGTGCCATGGTCCTCCCTAAAATGGCCCCTCTTTAAACCCTTTTTCACATTTCAAATTTGAGCGGGATTTCCCTCTTCGTGTTGGCTCATGTCAAAAAATTAGTTAATTTTCTCAATTGGAAAGTATATAAAGAGGATTTCCCCTCTCATTTGAACATCTATCACATCAATCAATCATCCAAGACATCTATCAAGCAATTAAGCAATCAAGCATTCAAGAGTAATTGAGCATTTTCAGTCTTCCTTCAAGCCTTAGAGCAGCAATAAAGTCAAGATTCAAGCATTGAAGTGGAGATCTACATCCTATTTCATGAAACCCTAATTCTATGTGGAGGCAAGAAAAACTTCACAAGGAGGTATAATCATTCAATTTTTAGTCATAATTTAGCATCTCCCTTGAAAGGAGAATCTTTCCTTTCAGTCATTTCAATTTAGCATCTCCCTTGAAAGGAGAATCTTTCCTTTCAGTCATTTCAATTACATTTATCTCAATTTCATGGTTAATTCCAAAACCAAGGTTTGACCTAAGGCAATCCCCTATTCCCAACCTATTTCCCTTTCTTTCTGTGTGTAGGAAACAGGTGCGCAATTGTACTTCTCAGAATAAGCTTCAGACACAGAGATGGAACAACCATTTTTGGTGTGCAAAAAATTTGGGGGACCGTGTTGCCACATCACAGTCCCTTCTTTTTTGGGGCATTTTCGTAAGGCAAATATGAATCAGCTTATATTAATCAGATCTAGGTGCACGACAAAATCCCAAACCTGTAGCTCATTATTTTCTCAGTTTTGTCTCCAATTTTAGCACTTTACCCTAAATCAGCATTTCAACTTACAAGAGAGGGAAAAACACATCATAATCAATCAATCCACTTAGTATTCAATCCTTATTTAATTTGTGACTGAATCTAGTTGATTCCTCCCCTCTTTTGAATGTAAAGGAATTCCTCCCCCAAAAGCGAAAATTGATTTGGTGATTTCTCCTTCTATGTTGTAAATTGCCAAATCAAATTTTCTCCTTTACATTTTTGGTGAACCCGGCTCCTTACACCTTTAATTCTGATTTTTGTTTTTTAGATTTGAGTGTGTATGCGATTTACAATTCAAATTTTTATTTTCTTTCAAAATTTATAAATTTAGAGGTTAAATTCACTAAAACCCTAATTTTTAAATTCAAAATTGAGCTTGTGATTTGTCTAAATTGGATTAAATATTTCAGATCTAAGTACTCTTCAATTTTACAATTCAATTTTTCATTTACATGTTCAATTTGCATTCAAATTTCAAAAATTTAGTGGTTAATTTCAAAAACCCTATTTTTTAATTTTAAAATTGAACTTGTGGATTGTCTAAATTTTGAATTAATTATTTCATATTTGAGATTCTTGTTTCAATTTCAAAATTCAAATTTTCACTTCCAAGACTCAATTTCAAATGTTTAAAATTAAGTGGTTAATTTCAAAAATCTTAATTTTGCAAATTTTGCAAATTGAGCTTGTGGGTTGTCTAAATTTTAATTTCCCTCTTCAAACTTGGTTGTTGAATTCAATTCAAATTCAAATTTCAATCTTGGATCAAATTTCAATTTCAAATGTAAAAATTAAAATTAAGTGGTTAATTAAACAAATTTAAAATTGATTTCTTTAATTCCCACATTCAAAATTTAAACTTTAAAATTAAGCGGTTATTTTAAGAAAGCCCCAATTTTAAATTTTATTTTATTTTCAACAATTTCAAATTTTAAAATTAAGAGGTTATTTTCACAAGGCCCTAATTTAAAAATTCAATTTCTTTTAGATAATTTAATTTTAAATTAAAAGGTTATTTTTACATAATCTTAATTTGAAATTTCAATTTCCTAGGAGGTTGCATTATTTCAATCAAATTATTCATTTAAATGAGTAATCATTTTTTCCTAGAATTTTGCATTATTCAATTATTTTGTGACTTAGATTCCAAAATTCGAATTTCAAATTTCCAAATTCCCTCCCTTATTGCATGAATTTAACTACTATTAGTCCAACCTATAGTATCCCCATGAGAAGAAGTTGTAGAATTAAGGCTGCCCAAAGTTTAATTACCAAGGAGTTGGAGTCTAATTTGGCTAACTTAATCCATGAGGATGTTGGTGGTTCTTTCAATCCTACGAATGTCCTCATTTATCCTCATTCTTCAGATAATTCTCATGATGTGGAAGAATCACTAACTAGGGTTTTTGTTGACCAATTGGAGAAGATTGACAATCAATTTGAAGATCTTCAACAATGGATGAGTCAACAATACCCAGAAAGTGAATCTCTCCCATTGATTGAAGGATTAAAGAGAATGGTTCAAAGTGATCAACTTGGTGTTGATATTTTGCATGGTATTTCTCATATTGTTGATTCTAATATTATGCCCATGAAGAGTTGTGTTGAAGCCCTAGGTTATACACAACCTCCTAGTCAAGTTAATCATTCCATTCCTTTGACGACTCCTATGGCTAGTGTTCCCACATTTACATCAAACATCATGGCTACCTCTACACAAAATGTCATACCTACAAATGTTAGTCAAGGGGGAAACTCCTCTTCTTTCATTCCTCCTACCATGAGTCTTCCATGTGTTACCCAATCCTCTCCCATACCTACCTTTCATAATATTCCACCTCCTTATTCTCAACCCCTTCCTTCATTCAACAATGTTACCCCTCCTCCTCAATCCAACATGTCCAATTTCAATCCTTCTACCGAAGCTACCATCAATATTTTAGCCCAAAGAGTGTCTTCCTTACAACAACAAATAGCTTCTATGAAACAATCTAAGTATAATGTACCCACATTTGATGTAGCGAGCCTAGTATCCAATGAAATTGTCTGGTATGTCCCTCCTAATTATGTGGAAGTCCCTCAATTGGAGCTTTATAATGGAAAAGGTGATCCCTTGACTCATGTTGAAATATTTCAAACTTTATGTAGTGACTTTGCTCATGACCAAATATTATTGGCTAAATTGTTTACTAGAACATTAAGGGATAAAGCTTTGCAATGGTATTGTTCTTTGCCTCCTTATTTTATTAATTCTTTTCAACAATTGGCTAATGCTTTTATTCAACAATTTCTTAATAATATTGATCCTAAGATTACTTTGACTGATTTGATTCATTGTAAGGAAGGTGTGAAAGGAAAAATGACTGATTTTATTGGTAGATATAAGCATTTGTATTCTCAAATTTCTTTTCCTATGCCTGATCAAGATATTCAAAACATTTTTATTGCTAATTTGAAAAAAGATAGTAGGGATAAACTTCTTTATTCTGAGTTTACTTCCTTTACACAATTGTGCACAGTACTTCACAACTATCATCTTACCATGAGTCAATTGGAGCAATCATCCTCTTCAATGGCTTTGAATGAGAAAAGTGAAAGTGATCAATAACCTTTTTCAAAGTTCAAATCGAACAAGGGATTCATAAAATTCAATAACAACAACAACACTCAAGTAGCAGCCATAACAGGTGTGTCTCCTTTGTCCAAATACTTTAAAAAAGAATTTACTCCTCTTAATGAATCTTTTCATAGTATCATGTCTCAATTGTTACAAAGGAATGTGTCAAAAACTTCCCCCTACCAAACCAATGGATCCATCTAAGAAATCCTCACCTTTAATTCCAAATTCTTTTGCCAATACCATCGTCAACCCAATCATGACACTGAAAAGTGTTATTCTTTGAGAAGTAAGATTCAATATTTCATTGATAAAAATACCATATATGTGGCTGGTGTGAATTATAAAGGAAATAAATTAGTAGCTCCTCCTAATCAAAACCTTCATATTTTCATTGATCATTTACCTTCGTATTCCACTAATGTGATTGAGATCAATCATCTTTCCTTCTCTCCCAATGATGTTGGCCTTGAGTCTAATAATGTGGTGAACCTTATAGATTAAAAAGAACCTCCTAAGAACTTGTGCATTACATTTGATCCTAGTGAGACTATTGAAGCACCTGATGGCCCATTATATATAACTGTAAAAATAAAAGACATGCCTTCTCGAGGAGTGCATATTGACCAACTTGCATGGTTAATGTGATAACTGAAGAATTTTTTTATACTTTGCAATTTTATCAAGTGATATATGATGATATTGATGTGGTGGTTAAAGTTTTTTATGGCTTCTCTTGTCCTGTTATAGGTTCTATCACACTTCCTATTGATGTTAGCACTAAATGCTTAGATGTTAAATTTCCTATCATTCCTACATCCGATCGATTTTGTGTGAAGTTGGGACATCCTTGGCTCTCTTCCATGAAAGCGATCGCTTCTACTGTTCATAAGTGTTTGAAATTTCCTCATGATGATAAAATCATAACTGTTAATCATAGTATATATCAACCTATGGTGAGGCATGGAAATATTTGTCTTGATTATTTTTGGTCTGAATAATTCCAACCTCTTCAACCTAGAAGTGATTCTTAATTAAAATCATATCAAAAATAGAAAAATGAGATGATTTTGTCATTGAGTAAACCTAGAAATCCAGCACTAGGTCTCCCCTCAACTAATCATCATATACCTCTTCTTGAGGACAAGATTATTCTTCCTCCTAAGGAAAGAAATATAATATTCTTCCCAAAGAGGAATCTATTTCTTCTCCTAAGGATAAGACTATCTTTCCTTGTAAGGAAAGCGATATTATTTTTCCTAAGGAAGAATCTATTCCTTCTCCTATGGATGAGTCCTCTCTTCCTCCCAAGGTTAGAAAATCTCCTCCCCCCATGTGTCAAACTATTCCTCCTAAGGGTAGACCTATTGCTCCTCCTCATGATGGACCCAGTCTCCTTCCTACACCTCTCATTCCTCCTTTCTAAGGTTTGGTTCTACCTCCTACATCTTACAAAAGGAAGTGACTGGCCTCTCCTATTGTTCAACCTAAAAGACCTCCTCCTATGCATCCTTCCCTAAAAGAAGAAAACAAGCTTATACCTGATGAACCTAAATCTTCATAACCTTCAGCTAAAACTAAACTAAACTGTTGTGTGAGAGAACGCCGATGAAGATGTTGTGTTAGAGCTTGTGAACTTACTTCCCAAACCATTTCTTCAACTAAAACACCAACTATTGACATAATTCCATTTTCTCCTAATGAGGATGTTCAACATAATTCTCCAAGATGCAAAATGCTTAAGACAAATGATGGTTCAAGTTCTATTCCTATTAGAGCTCCTATTTTTATTAATCTTGATGAAGAAATAGGTGAGAATGTTGTTAATGATGAAAATGTTATTGGCATTGTGTTGTCATTGATGTCAACCGGAAAGTTGATGTTACCAGTATGCAAGTAGGAGTATTGTAGATTGTTGGCATGTTGATGTCAATCGGTAAGTATGTCAATCGATAAGCAAGCGAAGAGAAATTCAAGGACCTGTATAAGAAGATGAAAGGATCTGAAGTGTTTGCCACTTTGGAAAAATGGTTGAGGATTTTCATCGGTAAATGATGAAGGTTTCTGACAGTGGCTTACCCCGAGTATGTTTTGTGGTTTGGAAAGTGCGGTCCGGGATAACATGTCCTAACCAACAGAACAAAGAAGTGCATGATATGAAGGTTAATTGGTTGGTGTATACTGGTAGTATGTTTGGTCGGTGACCGAGTTTGAACTGACACAATCAAGTGAGTTTGATGCTGACAGAGATGTCACATGGACTCCAAGTGGCGAACATGCAGTGGTAGGTGAATAGTGCATCAACGAGGTAGTTGCCGATTAGGTTGATATTAATGAAGACTGTGGAAATCATGGATCGATTGCAGAGGATTGCGGCTCAAAGAAGATCGAAAGGCGGATATTTTTTGGTGTTATGATCAAAGCAGGACATCTGATCATCTTGTTAATCTGGAGAAGGAAACAACTAGATCATTTATTGTGATCGACAAAATCAAGGTCAATGAACAGGGTCCAGTTTGCTAAACAGAGTAAACGTGCATTGGAAGAATAAAAAGGATGGAGCTTTTTTTTGAACTATTGCAGGTTGTCGATTCAAGAAGATGAGATTCGATTTGATACGGATCATGGTTGGTGAAGAAAACACTAGGCGCGTAAACTTTGAGTTTTTATTTTGGCGGGAAAGCATGTGTATAAATATGCAGATCAAAGACTTAAGCTAAGTGATGAGAAAGTGTGATCACGCTAAATGAGAGTTGATTAGTCTGAGTGTTGATAGAAAAATATTGAAGTGATTGAGTGTTAGAAGAAGAGCCAGCAAGAAGGGTTTACCCGGCAATGTTTCAGGTAACCGGTAAACTATTACAGAGCATAATAGTTTATCAAACCGACAGAGATTGAACTAGTAAGGTATCCACTGAGAGTGAAGGAGATCAGAGAGAGTGTGAGAGGAGACCCGGCTAGGTAGAATATGAGTTAAAAATGATTTAGATAGAGAGAACTGAGATCCGGTAGAGAAGAAGCAATGTGACAGAAAATAATTCAACCGGTAGAGTGAATAGTTTGCAAAGGTTACAAAACTCATTTGTAACAAGGTTCTTATCATTGTATTAATTTTATATCTCATTGTATTTCACTGAGTGGGTTGTCAATGTAGGGGTTGGTTCTCCTTGAGTTGGTGCTCAGAATAGATCAGGGGTTGGTGCTCCTTTGGGTAGGTGCCCATAAATTGTTAGGGGTTGGTGCTTTGTTGGCTTGATGAAGATTTTTGTAATGAATGACTTCATGAGTTGTCATTGATGGCACATGTATACACACATATGTTCACATTTTCATAGTCATCTTAGTTATGACAAACTAGTATTATATGTATAGTGAAGTTCAATCAGTTTTGAGGGTGTTTAACCGGTATATGTAGACAACCGGTATATACAGGAATCGCATGATACCAACTTGGAGATTCAGCAGAGATCAACAAGGAAGCAAATGGAGGACAATAAATCTATGAGTTGGAAGAGGTTAACTCTTAACCGATATCGATGTTCCAACCAGATTCACTGATTGTGTGATGAGATATCCCTAACTGACAGATTTGGCAGCAATTTGTGATGTGTTATGTTAGATTATCCTGATACACTGTACCTAGGAAATTGTAATAAAGTTCCTAAGCCGACATGAAATCTAATATCTATATAATGACATTATGATGAACTATTTTTATGTTGCGAGATAGAAGTGTTAAGTTGTTGTGATTTACTGAAGGCATTGCAGAGTATGTCAATGATGCAGTTTTGAGTGAGCGGAAGAGGATCTATTCAAGCAATTTGTGCTACTTCTAGATCACACCACCTATTGTTTTATAATCACTACAATAGTCAAATCCCCTAACTGGGTAAGCTCTAACAAGCTTCATTGTACATATCAACAAAGGAATAAAAACAAAAAATGGGAGGAGTGGGAGGAGCAGGAGCTCAAATTTCAAATTTCCATCAAGGCGGGAACCCTGGTTCCAATGGTGAGAGTGGCCAGATCAATGGTGTTGGTCCTATGGACGACAAGGACAAGCCCCCGGACCTCCTAGTTCTGGTTGCTGACTCATAATTCGGTGGCACTCTGTTTGCTGTGACAGCGGATTCTTCAGGGCATCTGGGGGTAGGGTCCAATGGGGGGCCTATGCCACTTGTAGACTTCGTGGATAACGGGAGGGAGGGAAAAAAATGGTCTTCCCTTTTTGGATCTAGACCAACTGGTAAATCCTCCCTTCCTCTTGTTAAGAACATTTCTGACCCTTCTGGTGGTAAGTTTGCTATCTCCATCCCTGACCAGGTTCTGGACCATAATATCAACAGTATGTCAAACTCCTTGGTAGGGAAGTTTATGGGTCCGCACCCAAATATTGAAGTTGTTAGGGCCTTTGTTAATCGAAAATGGGCACTAAAAGGAAATGTAGAGGTCTCGGCTCTTCCCAAAGGTCTTCTGTCTTTCTCTTTTTCATGTGAAGAAGATAAGGTTAAGATCTTGTGCGGGAGTCCCTGGATGGTGGGAAAGACAGCCCTGGTTCTAAGAAAATGGCATCCGAAATTAAATATGAATGATTCTATTCTGGCGCAAGTTCCAGCATGGATAAAACTCCTAGGATTGCCTCTCGAGTATTGGGCAGAAAGCATCTTCTCTAGAATAGCAAGTTATTTTGGTGAGTTGCTCTCTATTGACCCAGTCACTGCTTCAAAAAGAAGATTAACCCATGCAAGGTTCTATGTTGGAGTAGCCCCTGAGGTAGATATGCCGGAACAGATTGATCTAGTTTCAAAACTGGGAACCTGGAAGCAACATATTGAATATGAAACTATTCCTTTTGCTTGTTTCCATTGTAAGAAGGTAGGTCATTGGGCAAAATCTTGTCCGAAAAAGCAAAAGGCGGAGCCTAATCAGTTAAAACCTCAGATTGAAAGCCAGAATATGCCAGAGAAAAGGGTGTGGCAAGTCAAAAACATAGAAAATAAGGAAAAAAATCCAAATCACTTTTCTCCTTTGGGGGAACGAAAGGAAGCCTCAAACTCTATCCTCAGTCCCACTGTTCAAGAGGCAGATAGGAATGAAACAACCAAAGCTAGTCCCATAAAAATTACACGGAAAATGGATTTGAACAATCAGAATGATCCTCCAAAAGCAAAAGATGAAGTGGTGGATGACATATATGAAAATCAGGCAGTAGAAGCTAGAGACTATCAACCGGAGGAAGGTGAGATCCCAGATCCACAACTTGAAAGGACAGACTCTTCTATAGCCATACCTAGTTTTGAAATACAAGAAGCCCAAAAGTGTGCAATTTTGGGATTGAGTCTTTCGGATTCGGATCAACATTCAAGAACAGCAAACATTATTTCAACTGAGTCCAGATCTCCTAAATGGGGTAATGAAGATGAAATTTCCAAAATCCTAACCAATCCGGAAGTGGCTTCTGTGTCAGAAATGGAATGGAAGCAGCCTAAACACAGGAGTAAGAAAGCAGCAACACCCTCGATATCCTTGATTAGGAAATCCAGCAGAATAGCTCAAGTTGATGTGGGATACGTCTTTTCTTCCCCAAGGCGACCATCTAATCACAAAGTTAGAGACATAGAGGCTAGCAAGAACATAGCAGATGGAACTCAGAAAACTCTCAAGGAGTTGGGAATTGGTAAGTAACTATGAAGATAATCTCTTGGAATTTATGGGCTCTAAACAATCCCCATAAACATGATATTTTTAGGAATATGATAAGAGATAGCAATCCTGACATTTTTCTCATTCAAGAAACCAAAATGAGTAGAGAAAAAGTTGAATCTTTGAAGTTTTTCAAAAATGGTAAAATTAGTGGGGGAAGTTCTAAGGGTGCTTCTGGAGGCATTGCAACCATCTGGAATCTTAACACTGTTAAAGGCCAGGTCATTATTCAGGAAGGTAATTTTTCTTGTATTAAATTTGAGCATCTTAAAGATGGTTTTTCATGGGTTCTCACAAACATTTATGCTCCTAATACCTTAAAGGCTAGAAACTCTTTTTAGAAAAGGATAAAACAGGCTAGGGAAAGTTTCAAAAATCTAAGTTGGATGGTTATGGGGGATTTCAATACGCCTTTAAAAGAGCAGGAAAAATTTGGAGGCAGCCCGCCTCAGTTGGAAAGTAGAATGGCTCTCATGGATTTTATTAATTCTCTAGCTCTTAATGACTTGGAGATACAGGGTTGTAACTTCACATGGACAAATAGAAGAAATGGTAATGACCTTATTCAAGTGTGCCTTGACCAAACTCTTATTTCTGATGATTGGTATAGTCAGTATTTTTGTTCTTTATCTGCACATATTCGGGTTGGTTCCGATCACTTTCCAATTACTTTTAATGCTGATTTGATCAACAAAAGAAAAAACTATCCCTTTAGATTTGAAAAAATGTGGACTCTTCACCCTGATATTAAAAAGTATATTCAAAAATGGTGGAGTATCCAAGTTGAGGGAATGGCAATGTTCAAAGTGGTAAAGAAGCTCAAAAGTGTGAAGGACAACATCCGAATCTGGAATAAGAACAGCTTTGGGAATATATTTGAGGCTAAGAGTAAAATTCAAGAAAACCTAAAAGAGATACAGGACCAGATCCAAAAGGATGGTTTTAGTATTGTTTCTATTGCTGAGGAGAATGAGATTCTTAAGAAATACCATGATATTATTACTAAAGAAGAAATGTTCTGGAAGCAGAGATCGAGATGCAAATGGCTCAAGGAAGGAGATAGGAATACAAGATTCTTCCATATGTCAACTATCAAACATAAAGTTGCCAACAGGATGAACAAGTTAGTTGTGGACAGTGGGGAGTTGGTCAAGGAAGATGAAATAAGGAATGAAGCTAAGAGGTATTTCTCGGACCTCCTTTCGAGGGATCAAAGTTTGGATGTTGAAGCTCAGTCCTATTTTCTTCAAAACATTCCTCGTCTCATTGATGCCCAAAATAATGTTTTTCTCTCTTCCATTCCTTCCACCTTAGAAATTAAAAATGTTGTTTTCTCCTTTGATGGAAACAAAGCTCCTGGTCTTGATGGCTTCCCTGTGCTCTTTTTTCAAGAGTTCTGGGACATTATCAGGACTGATGTTGCTAATGGGGTTAAGGAGTTCTTTGGGGCAAGAAAACTCTTGAAGGAAATAAATGGTACTTTTATTGCTCTTATCCCCAAGATTCAAGGTGCTGATTCTCTGGACAAGTTTAGACCTATTAGCCTCTGCAATTCCTTTTACAAGATCATATCTAAGGTCCTAAACTCTAGACTCTTGTCTATTCTCCCAGCTTTTATTAAACACCAGCAGAATGGGTTTGTTCCTGGAAGACAAATTCTCAATTCCATTATTACTATTCATGAGAATATTCACTCTCTTGTTAAAGCGAAGAAGCAGGGTCTCATCCTTAAGCTAGACCTCTCCAAAGCCTATGATACCGTGGACTGGTCTCTTCTACAGAAAGTCCTCACTGCTTTTGGGTTTGCCCCAAGAATTGTGGATCTTTTATCCCAACTTACCACTACTGCGTCCTTTGTTGTTCTTGTCAATGGTTCTCCTTCAACCTTTTTCCAAGCTTTGAGAGGTCTTAGGTAAGGAGATCCTATCTCCCCCATCCTTTTCATTATTATGGCAGAATGCTTTGGACGGACCATGGAAAATTTGGTGCAGATAGGATCCTTTAAGGGTCTCCAACCTTCTTCAGCTGACCTTATTTGTTCACACCAGCAGTTTGTTGATGATACAATAATTATGGGGGATTCAAGCATCTCAGAAGATAAAGTTCTGAAGAATACCTTGTGTAAATATGTTTTTGCAACGGGGCAGCTTATTAACTGGGCCAAAAGTGATGTCTTTTTCATTAACACTTTAGAGAGAAGACAACAAAGGATCAGCAGAATTCTGGAGTGTAAGATTGCTGACCTTCCTACTACCTACCTTGGTCTCCCCATGGGGATTGCCCCTCTTGACTCCTATTGGAGCTCGCTAGTTGATAAATTTCACAAAAAACTTGCTGGTTGGAAAGGGGCTCTCTTAAGTCAAGCTGGTAAGCTCCTTCTTCTTAAGGCTACTCTGCAAAGTATCCCCATTTATGCTCTTAGCCTATTCAGAATTCCAGTCAAGTATGCTGAAGCTATTGAGAAAATTCAAAGAAGATTCCCATGGGCTAGGGTGGAGGAAAAGCAAAGAATGTCCTTGGTGGCATGGGATCAGGTCTGCAAGCCAAAAAGCAAAGGTGGTCTGGGGCTTAGGAGGATTCGCACTTTAAATGAAGCTCTCTTGTCAAAACAAGTCTCGAGATGGTTTAACTCTGATTCTGAATGGTGCAAAATTTGGAGAAGTAAGTATTCCCTTCTGTCCTCTTCTCTATCTTCTTTTCTTAATTCGGATCTTAGTATAAATGGATCTGGAACCATGTTTCTAAATGTAAAGAGGTGATTGCTAAAGGTGTGACATGGAAACTTGGAAATGGTAGAAAAGTGAGATTCTGGGAGGATCCCTGGCTTTTTGACAAACCCCTAATGGATTTCTATGAGTGGGCTACCCATGCCCCCTCTTGTATTGGCTCTTTTGGTACCTTAGTGGCAGATTACTGGGATGGGAACAACTGGCAGAACATTGATAGTATTCACCCCAGTCTCTCCAAGCTCAAAACCCAACTGTCTACTATCTGGCTGAATAAGGAAGAGGATTCCCTGATCTGGAGATATAACCCCAAAGGTACCTTTACTGTATCTTTGATGTATTGTATCCTCTCCCCCTCCCCTCCTATGAATCCTTTCTCGTCTAAAGCTTGGTTAAATGGGCTAACTCCTAAAATCAATATGTTCTTCTGGACTATTCTCCAAAATAAGATCCTTACTATTGACAACCTTAAATGCAAAGGTTTTGCCCTTCCAAATAGGTGTGTGTTGTACTTTAAAGAGGAAGAGTCAGTGGACCATCTTGCCCTCCACTGTTCTTTCTCAACCTCTATTTGGGAAAGCTTCCTCAAAAGCTTTAGTCTTGCTTGGGTGTTTCCTAGTAACATCAGAGATTTGTTCTCTTCCTGGCAAATTCATTGGACCAACTCTTTTTTGAGGTGTATGTGGCAGCTCTCTCTGCCTCACATTCTGTGGGGTCTCTGGAAGGAAAGAAACAACTAAATTTTCAGGGATGTGTCCTTAAATCAAGACATTGTTTTTCAAAAAATTCAAAGGGCTATCCAAGAAAATATGGGAACTATGGAGGTCTCTTGTTACTCAAACAACTCTTTGGAGTCAAATATCTGAAGAGCCTGGAATATGAAGATCACTGATGTTCATAATATCAGCCACAATAAAAGGCTTGAAGTTAAATGGCAAACCCCTCCCCATGGTTGGCTTAAAATCAATTTTGATGGAGCAGCCAAAGGAAATCCAGGTCCTTCAGGCTATGGAGCTATTCTCAGATATGACAGAGGCATTTGCAAAGGTATGGTTGTTGTCCTATTGGAATTCAAACCAATCATAAGGCGGAAGCTATGGCAGCCCTTCAAGGCATTATTCTAGCCAAAAAATGGAACTGTACCCATCTCTGGATCGAAGGGGATTCCAACAATATTATTAAGTGTCTCAATGGGACCTCTCAGCCCTCTTGGTCGATCCACAATATAATTTTTTCTGCCATTGACATCATCAGAACCTTCAAAAAATGCCACATATCCCATATATATCGGGAGGCCAACTGTTCTGCTGATTGGGCTACAAACGTGGCCGTGAAGAATGATATAATAACCACATGGACAGGTGAGAGCAGTCTTCCCGGAGATGTAAGACAAATCATAATAAATGAAAGATATCGAAGTACCCCAAAGAATCTTGATTGACAAGGCAATCATGATATGTACTGAAGTAAGCACTCCGAGTTACTTCGATAATGAGGGAATTACTCATTATAACATCAAAGTTAGCAGAACGTGCATTATAACTTGTCAAATTATTAATGCTACGCACGCTTTCTGGGCTTTTGTTTTAGCATCGAAAAGCTTTCTATTTCACCTTCTCTATAACCTAAACTTGACTGTGAGAAATGACACCATGGGCGGAAATAGGAGAAGATATGAGCCAAGAAGTTGCAAGGAGTGGAAACAGAAAGAAGAGGTGTGGGAAATTTTGCAGAAGGGTGGTCTTTCGAGCTTCCTTGAGAGACTCCATGGCCGTGATGGAAAGATAACTAGCTTCTTCTGCAAAAATTGGAAGAAGGGCAAGCTTAAAATGGGCGACCAACTGGTAGAAATCGATGAAGAGTTAATAGCTAAAGCTACGGGACTCAAAAGGGAGGGCTACAATTTCTACAGAGACAGGAAGGTCAGCAGGGAAGCCATTGAAAGGTACCTGGTCACAAAGAAAGAGAAGAAAAGACTGGTAAAGTTGAGCAAAACCTATTACCCGCCTAGGGCTTTTGCAAAGCCCTGGCGGGAAATTCTCTTTGTTTTAACGAGGTATATAACTCTAGATGGCAACTTTACGAAGGTATATGGATATCACTTTGTCCTTTTAAATCATTTTAGGCATAACGATAAGGTGAATTTCCCTTATTTCTTGCTCTGTTCTATGAATGCATCCCTAAAAGCATATAAAGAAAATCCTCGGGGTGACACTGCAATGCACCAGGGACTTATGGTCCTCATTTATGATCATCTAAAGGGAAGTAAAATCAATCGAATGCAGCTCTCTGTGGATTCGGAAGAAGAAATGTCTGATTCTGATTTCTTAGAGGAGGAGGATTTAGATAATGATTCCTCATCTGAAAATGAGGAAATCTCTGACGACTCAGAGTATGAGAGGAGCAAGAAGAGGAAATCAAGACCCTCTTCTTCTAAGAGTAAAAGACCCCAAAGCAAACCCTTGATTAGTATTTCTTCAGAAGAAGAGGACTCTGATTTCCCTGAGGAGAAGAAGAACCCTAAGGGAGTGCTAAAGGAAAAAATTAAAATCCAAGCCTAACCCAGGAAGAAGCAAAAGAAAACAGAGGAGACTGGCAAAGATCTGGAGGACACAGGCAAGGAACAGGAAGAGGACAAGCAAACAAGAACCCTGGAAGCTAAACAAAGCCTAGAGATGGAGACTATGGAGGAGACCCTCAGGGCCACTGACACTATTTCTGCCCTCCATATTGCTAAAGATGAATAGATAACCCCTGGTAAAGTTACTCCTTCTCCTAGTCCTCACCCCGAGCCCTTGAAGGGTTTTATGAAAACCATTGAATGGCTTATTGATGGGAATAAGAATATTGTGAATGAATACAAAAAACTCTGCAACAAAGTCATGATCCTGGAGACCATTAACATTGGAGAGGGGAACACTATGGCCAATTATATTGAAGATTTGAAGAACACAATTGCCAAAGCGGAAGACATCAGAGATGCCTTTAATCCCCGGTTTGAGAAAATTGAAAAGGAGATATAGGATAGAAAAACCCTAGAGGAAACTAACGAAAAAATGCTCTCGGATACAATTGCCAAAGTGGACAAGATAGAGGATTTCCTCAAGAACATTGCGGAGCAGAGTCTCGGCATTCTGAAAATCTCAGCCAACAACACCCATACCCTCATCAGCAAGCTCAATGATGAAAAGGAAACCCAAGAAATTGACCTGGATGCAGAAGGAACCGGGGAAGCCCAAGGTCCCAGAACTCACACCCATGGAAAGAGGAAGGAAAAGAAAGTGAATAAGGACTTGGAGGAGCTAAAAGCAGTTGGGGCGACCTACGATGAGCTGGTGACTAAGGCAGAGGATCTGCTGAAGAAAATTACTATGTAGTGTCTCCTTGGGTTCTTTGCTATTTTTTGTTGTTTAGCTATTTTTTTTGTTCGCTGGTTTTTTGGACCAGTCGCTATGTATGAGGACTATATTTTCTCAGCTTTTTATTTAACTATGTTGTAATGGTTTTGGGTCCTTAAAACCTATTTTTCAATTAATCAGAACAAGCTTCATTGTACAAATCCTCTAGCCAAGTGATCCATTAGTTTGGGTTTGAAATCCTCTACCAAGGTTACTCTTAATAGGGTACTACCTTTAACAGGGTATAGCTCCTAACAGGGCTTTGGGATCTTTAATAGGATTCACTCCTAGTAGAGAAATTTTGTAGACCTTAATCGATCAGTTACCTATTACTACAAATAGTGAAATTGTGAGTCCCATCTCACCGTGGTTTTCCCAGTTGGGTTTTCCACGTATAAACACGTGTTATGGTGGATGTTTTACTTCTTGTGGATACTTTAATATCATTTTAGATTGCATGCATAGTATTAAGGAAGCCGATTAACTATCTTTATCGGTCAGTGTCTGAAGTGGTATTGTTTTTACTGTCACTGATTCACCCACCCCCCCCCTCTTAGTGCTTTATAAGTCTACCATGCTACTTGGGTCGGTGCCCTAAACATTGTAAATTGGTTATTTCATTGTGAGGCTAGATTGGAGCAGTAGATCTCCAGCAGCATTTCTCACCGAGGTTTTTCCCACATTGGGTTTTCCTCGTATATCCAGTGTTATGTGATGTGCTCTTGTGTATGATTGCTTGTTAGTGTTTTCATTATTCTACTGATTGCGCACACTATTTGAAATTGTTTATATCATTGATTCACCTCCCTCTCAGTGATATCTTGTGTTCTACAATTGGTATCAAAGCATTAGGTTCCTTGATTGTCAAAGCTTTCTCTAGCTTGGGTAGATTCTAGTTTAAGAATACAATGGAAAGGAATGAATCCTCCTCCTCTAAATCTCACATGTTTGATGGTTCCAACTATGCCTTCTAGAGCAAAAGAATGGAAACCTATCTATTTTCCCTAGGTTTCGATGCTTGGATGTCTATGAAGAATAGGTATACTATCCCTAATGCTCCCCCTACAGATCTAGATGCTAAGAAGGAGTATGAAAATAATGCCAAGGCCAAGCATGCTATTCTCAGTTGATTGTCTGATAATGAGTTTGTTAAGGTTATGCACTGCTCATCCGCCAAGGAAACTTGGGATAAGTTGAAGAGATTATTTGAAGATGTCAAGGTCAAGGAGGCTAAACTGCAAACACTGAGAGGTCATCTTGAAGGCTTAAGTGAAAATAAAAGATGAAGAAAAGATTGTTGATTATATTCAAAACAAAATGGTGAATACTATTAGAGGACTTGGAGAGGATATATCTGATAAAGTAATTGTCAAAAAGGTACTTAGATCACTCACAACTAAGTATGATACAAAGGTCTCTGCAATAGAAGAATCCAAGGATCTGAAAACCTTTTCAATGGATGAGTTATTTGGGTCCCTAACTGCGTATGAGATGAGAATAACCAGTGAAGAAACTTAAAGAAAAGAGGCTTCTTTCAACTCCATCAAAAAGGGTAAGGAATAAAAGACTCGGATATAGTGGTAGAAAATTTTGTAAGGAATCTTAAAAGAGGATCCAATAAGTAGAAAGGAAAATTGCCTTTCAAATGTTTTAACTATGGAAAAATAGGACACTTCGCTTCAAAATGTTGGAGAGGAGCAACAAAGAACCAGCAGACGTTCAGGTAAGGATAAAAAGAAGAAAGCCTACCGATAAGAAAGAAGAAGCTACCGGAAGCAGAACAACCTGTATACTTTTGCAGATGATGTCACAGATGAAGAAAGTGCCTCAGAAGATGACTGTTGTGAGGATGAAAGAGAAATTAATCTCTTTATGGCACAAGATGAACCAGATGATGGATGTAATGAAGATGAAGAAATTGAAGTTGAAATGGACTTGGAAGGTGATCTCATAAGTGCTCTTGAGAAGTTGAGAGAAACAAGAAGGGAACTCAAGAAGTTTAAGTATGTTGTTACAGAAGAACAAGGTCATTTAGAGAAATTTGTGGAGGAGTCCAAGAAAATAATTTCTAATCTGAAACTGCAATTGGAAGAATCTAAAAGGATATGTGAAGTTACATCCTCTAATTTGATAAAGAAGGAGAAGGAGTATCAGAATCTAGAAGAAGAAATTGTAAGGCTCAGAAAGGAGCTGGAAAGAGAAATAATGAATTAAAGATGAGAAGAAAATATGAAAGCAGCATTGAAGCCTTGGAAAAGATGTTGAGTAATCAGAAGCACTCAAAAGATACCGGAGGTATAGGATTTGAAGAGGGACAGGGTTCCAACAACAAAAACACACCCTGCAAGGAAATACAGTTTACTTCTTCAAGTGAAAGAATAAAAACAAACATTTACAGTCAGCAAAGCTACTGAGAAGAAGACCTATGCTAAAGCTACAAGAAATCAGCTTGTGAACCGGAATGCTCAAAATTTGAACCGGAAGGCTCACTCATTGTATCGGAATGCAGATCATAAAGGCAAGGCCAAGGTTGATAATGAAGGGTTCACTAAAGTCAATAACGTGATAAAAAGACACCCGGTGAGACAAAGTTTTGCTGGTCCAAAGAGACAAGAGTGGTATGTACCCAAATTCCATGGTCACTGTTACCGGTGTAATAAGTTTGGACATAGAATTGTTGATTGTAGTTTGATTTGTAATCCCCCTAGTAGTTTTGAATGTAGAAATTTATTTGTTGCCCTCTGAGAAATGAATGTTATTTGTTATCAATGTAATGGGTTTGGTCATAGGAGTTATGAATGTAGGAGAAGTTTGTCAGTATCCTACAATAATTTTTCAAAGTCATCATTTAATGCAAATATAAAATGCTATCATTGTAAAAGGTTTGGTCACATTGCAAAACATTCCAAGCTCAGCATATCTAAGAAAAAGAAGGCAGTACCGAGTTAGAAACCGGAAGCAAAATCAGAGCAAAAAGGTATTGCATGAAAGGAGAAGGAAGCCAAACAGTTTTGGGTAGAAAGGGATAATAATAAGGTTGAGTCAAGTCTGATTGTCCAGACTGCCCTGCATGCAAAAAGAATAAATTTATGGGTAGTTGACAATGGTTGTTCCAATCACATGACCGGAGACAAAAATAAATTCATCAAGTTTGAGGATTGGAATGGAGGTTTGGTGAGGTTTGGAGACAACTAATCCATCAAGATAAAAGGCAAAGGTACTTTGAACATAGATGGAAAATTGAAGGCTCGTGATGTATACTATGTGGAAGGTCTAAAGCATAATTTGCTAAGTGTGAGTCAAATGTCTGATAAGGGATACAAATTCACTTTTGACTCTACCGGTTGTCAAATAAGGAAGGAAAGTACCAGATAGATTGTTGCAGAAGGAAAAAGGACAGATGGAAATGTGTACAATCTGAAGTAATGCTTTCAGTCCCATTGCATGATGGGACAAGTGGATGAGATTTGGTTGTGGCACAAAATATTAGGTCATATAAACTTTGATAATTTGGTTAAGGTGAGTAAGAAAGGCTATGTGAGACATATACTGCCGATCATCAAACCGGCAAGCATCTTTTGTGATGAATCTCTAAGAGGTAAAAAGACTAAGGTGACCTTCAATACCAAAGAACATAATACCTCAAGGCCCTTAGAACTTGTGCATACTAATCTGTGTGGACCAACCAAAACAAGAGCTTTAGCCAGTGAAGGATACTTCATTTTGTCCATTGATGATTTTTCAAGAATGACATGGGTCACCTTTCTACATGACAAGTCACAAGCATATGAGATGTTCAAAATCTTTCAGAAGATGGTTGAGAAGGAAAATGGATGTAAGAAGAAGTGTCTGAGATCTGACCAGGGTGGTGAGTTCACATCAAATAAGTTTGAAGACTACTGTGAGAGACATGGAATAAGAAGACAGTATTCAGCCCCAAGGACACCATAACAAAATGGTGTTGTAGAAAGGAAAAATTGGACTGTCAAGGAGATGGCAATAACAATGTTAAATGAGGCAAACATTTCAAATATATACTAGAAGGAAGTAGTTCATACTATTGTATATACATTGAATTGGGTTTAGCTAAGAGTAAATAGCAGAATCACACCTTATGAATTGTGGTATGACCGGAAGCCATCAGTCAAACACTTCAAAGCGTTTGTAAGTAAATGCTTCATCAAGAGAGATGAAGATGGTTTAGGTGGTTTTGATTCTAAAGAAGTAATTTTCTTGGGTTAATCAACTCACATTGTAAAACTATTATTTCATTATGAGGTTGGATTGGACCAGTAAATCTCTAGCAGCATTTCTCATCGAGGTTTTTCCCACATTGGGTTTTCCTCATATATCTAATGTTATGTGATGTACTCTTGTGTATGATTTCTTGTTAGTGTTTTCATTATTCTTCCAGTTGCACACACTATTTGAAATTGTTTATATCACCGATTCACCCCCCTCTCAGTGATATCTTGTGTTCTACAATTGGTATCAGAGCATTAGGTTCCCTGTTTGTCAAAGCTTTCTCTAGCTTGGGTATATTATGGTTTAAGAACACAATGGCAAGGAATGAATCCTCCTCCTCTAAAGCTCCCATGTTTGATGGTGCCAACTATGCCTTCTAGAGCAGAAAAATGGAAACCAATCTATCTTACCTAGGTTTTGATGTTTGGATGTCTGCGAAGAATGGGTATATTGTCCCTAATGTTCCCCCTACAGATCTGGATGCTAAGAAGGAGTATGAAAACAATATCAAAGGCCAAGCATGTTATTCTCAGTGGATTGTCTGATAATGAGTTTTTTAAGGTTATGCATTGTTCATCCACCAAGGAAACTTGGGATAAGTTGAAGGGATTATTTGAAATAGATGTCAAGGTCAAGGAGGCTAAACTGCAAACACTGAGAGCTCATCTTGAAGGCTCAAGTGAAAATAAAAGATGAAGAAAAGATTGTTGATTATCTTCAAAATGAAAAGGTGAATACTATTAGAGGACTTGGAGAGGATATATCTGATGAAGTAATTGTCAAAAAGGTACTTAGATTACTCACATCTAAGTATGATACAAAGGTCTCTGCAATAGAAGAATCCAAGGATCTCAAAACCTTTTCAATGGATGAGTTATTTGGGTCCCTAACTGCTTGTGAGATGAGAACAATCGGTGAAGAAACTTCAAGGAAAGAGGTTGCTTTTAGAATTGAAGATACCCGACAAGAAGAAAAGGAACAGCCTACACCAATGGAGACAGAAGCAAATAACCCATCGAGTGATAAATATTTGTGGATTATGTATTTCTATGGGGCTAGCTCTAATGAAGGCTCTTGTGCAGGAGTATTATTCATTTCACCTAATGAAAAAATGTTTAAGTATTCTTTCATTCTATCTTTTGCATGCACGAATAATTTGGCAGAGTATTAGGCATTATTATTAGGATTGAGACTAGATGAGAAGAATGGGATAGAGAATCTCAAGGTTATTAGAGATTCTAAGCTAGTCATATCCCAGATCAGATCAAAATATGCATCAAAGAACAAGAGGTTGAAGCAGTAAAGAAATGTTGTATGGGATGAGATTGAAATTTTTGATGCATTTAACATTGACTGGAAAGAAAGGAGCAATAACAGGATGGCGGACTTACTGGCTAATATTGCTCTAAGGCCAGAAGATATAACTTTTGCAAGAATCTCAAAGATTGAGGTTCAAACCAAGCCATCAGTCCTTGACAACATTGAAAACTGGTAGGTTTTCAATGATGATAATGATATTCTGATATTTTTAACTTGTATAGAGCAGTATGAGGGTCAGGAGATTGGTTTTGGTGTCTTTGTACAGACAGGGGATGGAAAAGAAATGGTCTTTGCAAATGGAGTAATCCAATTAAAGACTAATAAGATCCCCAAAGGGCTGGTAGTATTGGAAAGGGTGCTTGACAATCAAGATAAGGCAAGGACTGCCATAGCTACCCTGCACCCTGAAGATTTGGAGGAGGGAGCCCCAAAGAAAGTATACATTGGGAAGAAGATGTCACCAAAGGTGAGAAAAATGTTGATTGACCTATTAAGAAAATATAAGCATGTTTTTGCTTGGTCATACGATGATCTGAAAGCTTATAGGGAAGACTTGTTTCAGCATGAAATCCCTTTAAAGAAAGGGGCTAAGCCTTTTAGACAAAAGAAAAGGCCAATCAATCCAACCTTGGCACCTAAGATGCAAGAATAATTAGTCAAGCTAAGGTACACTGGAATTATAAAGCCTATGAGACATTCATCATGGGTGTCAAACATGGTGCCCATGAGAAAGAAAAATGGAGATATCAGATTGTGTGTTGATTTTAGGAATTTGAATATATCTTCATTAAAGGATAACTATCCATTACCTAATATGGAGGCAATGTTGCAAAGGGTCACAGGTTGTGAACTTCTATCCATAATGGATGGATTTTCATGTTACAATCAGGTAATGGTTAGAGAGTCAGAGAAATTCAAAATAGAATTCATCATGTTAGGATTGATGATAGTCCCAAAGATACTGAGGGGGGGGGTGAATCAGTATCTAACCGGTTTACAGAATATTTAACCTTATTAAGTATTTTGCATTCCAAAACAGTGTACCGGTAAACAAGAATTGATGCAGTAAATAGGAACAGTAAAGATAGCATATAAAACACACCATAACACAAGATGTTTAATGAGGAAACCCGGTGTGGGAAAAACCTCAGTGAGATTTGTGACCCACAATATTCACTCACTAGCCAATGAATAAATATTACTTACAAGAGGGGCCTGCACATGTAGGAAGGCCAACTACCTAGAGCTCACTGCTCAATTACAAAAGGAAGTCTCACTAACTTACAAAATGGATTATGAAAATCTAATAGAATATACTACTACAATTCAGCATCTGCTATGCCAGGTTTAGTACCGGTTTAAGCTCATACTATAACCATAAACCTTATACAACATATGCCTTAATATTCGCTCATCACTTGTACCATATGTTCATCCTATGTCGAAATGATTTACAAGATATCATACATATATGATTCTATTACAATATGTCATGTCGGCTTTACAAAGAATATTTACAATTAAATACAATAAACAAAACTTTATTGCTGTCGGCTAGGGTGTCGGTATACATTGTTGTCGCTACCGATGAAGTGTATGTCGGTGTCGGTGCCTGCCGGTGATTTACCAGATGAATGTCGGGTGGCTTCCTGTAGGTTTCCTGTAGGTTGCCATCAATGACAACACCATCATTTCTCACTAGAGTGTAGAATGCCAACAATCTCCCCCTTTGGTATTGATGGCAACACTCAAGAGAAAAATCCAAAAATCTGTTTCCAAAAAAGAAGTCCCAAAAAGTTACCAAAGATGTGTGCTCCCCCTGAGCAGATGATCTCCTCTGATTAGCCATTTTTCTCTATCCACTACTCCCCCTTTGACATCAATGACAAAGGTTGTCAAAAATTTTCAAATGAGTGTAAAATTTCAACTTGAACTTTGTAACCGATTGGTTACAATCTGGAATAGGTCTGCTAATACCAAGTTTAAGCTTTGTATAAATTTGTTGTTGTCCTTCATAGTTGCCTTAGTTCTCTATATTGTACCGGTGAGATGATGCATATGTTCCTCCAATGTCTTTTGTCCTTGAATTAATGCCTCAGAGATTTCTTTCCTTAGAGATATAAGGTTATCTAACTTAGGACTGAGTTTGCACTTAAGCTCTCTGGCTTTTCCCTTGATCCTTTCTTTCTCTTTCTCTAACTTCTCCAATTTTTTCTCAAATCCAGTAATTTCTTGTTCAATAACTGATATAGGTTCAGATGAACCAATGATGTTATCAGCTATATCATTTATCTCCTTTTGAACTTTGCTTAATTCCTTATCAATGTCAACTGTCAACATATTTGTCTTGCAAGTATCTTTGTATAGTTTGTTATACTCCAAAATTGTTGTATTCAGTGGCGGTAAAAGTGTATTGATGTGTTCCATGCACTTGTTTATTGTTTCCTCAAAGAATTTTCCTTTTTCCTTTTCCATTTTCTCCTTGAATGTTTCCTCGTTAATTTGATCAACTGTAAGTATATTTTTATATTTGGTAATCCACCTACTTTACCTTTCCCTTTGTCTCTATCCTTTTGATAAACCTTGAAAGTTTTCTTAGGTCTGTTCAACTCTCCCTGTTTTTCCTCCTCTACAAAGAAGATATCCCATTTGTCTGTTGTTTCTTCTGCAATTTCATTTACCCTGCCAGCCATTATGCTCACATGCCGGTGTCCGCTTGCAAAAACTGATCTATCAGCTTCACTAATTACTTCATCATTTTCTTCTACATAGTTGACCAAATGTATAGCTAGTAGTTTTTCAATCTTTAGTTTCTTGTCAAGCTCCATGACTACAATTCTCTTTGCATCTAACCTCCTGTACAATTCACTTGGCAAACCATCTACAACTTCTATTAATACTTTCTTGTATATATCAAGATGTAGTATTATGCTATTCTCAATACTTTCCTTTTCTTCATTAGTGAATTTATTATATAGTTTTCTAACATTAGCTAAGTTGCCTTCATCAGTGATTTCACTTAATAAGTTATCCAGAGGTGGTATAACTTGTTGTTGTTTCTTCTTCTTTGGTGTCAACTTCTTTGTTAGTGGTCTCACTGCCTATTGCTTCTGCCTTGGTGTTCTTGTTTTCTTGGCAGGAGGAGAGGGTACCGATGAGGGTTTTCTCTTCCTATCAACTCACTTAAACTCAGCAGGAATTTCACTATCAGAGGATGTACCAACCGGTGAGAGATGTGCCTTGGGTTGTAATCCTTCTAAGTCACTTTCCTTTATTCCAATTATGTTCATGACATTTTCTTTTATTTCCTTAACTTGTTTAGATGCATTCCTTATGTACTTTTCTCTTCTCTTTCTCTATTTCAATGTTTGTACATCACTTTCTATTGTTTGTGCATTTCCAAAAACCTTTTCTTTCATTTCTCTAGGGGCTTCTAATAGGGCTTTGGCATAAGTTTCAATGATGTTTACATCTGCCTCATACCCCATTTTGGTTACCCATACAATTCTAGGAAGAACTGCCTCCATCCATATCTCATCCTTTTTAATTACAAAACATAGTCTACAATACTTTGTGGTAATCTCTCTCTTGTTTTCATTTTTGCTTTAAATGTTTTGACATACTCTGTTATATTGTTATCCTTATCAGTTCCCATACCGGTGAAGATTTCTAACATTTGTTTGTCTACCGGTATATCATAACCAAAGTTTTTCTTACCAATATCGGGAACCTTTTTTGTGAGATACAACATCAGACATACCAGGAGATTGCCAAAACGAAAATTACCTTTCTTGTCTCCTTTTATCTTTTTTAGATTATCTATCAATTCATCCTTTAACCACTCACATACATCTACTTTTGCATCATTGTTGACCATATCATATGCACTTTTAATACAAAGACTAGAAATAGAGTTGAGTCAATTTGCATGTGTGGTTTTGTAACCTAGGATCATGCTTATGAATATGACATTCTCATCTTTGACATCATTTACTCTCAGGGATTTGCTGTCATATGTTGCTCCTGTTAATGTCATGATAGTATTATTAGGAACCTTCTTAGTCTTATCTGACCTACTACCGGTGGAGGGTAAACCAGTCATTGCCCTAACTGCTTCTCTGGTGATTTTACAAACAGAATCTAGCCAAAAGAATTCTCCATGAACTCTAATAAGGACAATTCTTACTACCTCCTTAGGAAAATCAGGGGTGTCCAAGATTTCCATAAAACCTAAAGTTTCAATAACCTTGTGTTCGGGTTTTATATTTTCATTTTCATCACAGATAACAGTTCTAAACATTTTCAATATTTCCTCTGAACCTAACTCCTCAATATGGCAATGAATATAGATTCTAGGGTCTTCATCAAAAGCAACACCTTTTGGAATTTTTGAAAAAGCACCTAGGGAATCATCCTGTTTTGCTATCTCGGGAATGATCTTAAAAATGGGCCTAGGGCGCTTCACAACTTCTACAACACTAAGGTTTGCAAAAATTCTAGAGCAGAGGAGGAAGCCATTAATAAATACCTTAATCTGCCTGATAATGGTTTGAGTGCTTGAAAGAGATTGCTTTACTTCTTTGCTTTGGATTCCCTGGCTCGGATTTTGCGCTCTCTGAAAGTTTGAATGCTTGGTGAATTGAAAAAGAGGGAAAATCAAATATTTATAATGTCTTTTCCTCCAACAACCACAATAAATGCTCGCCAGTTAAGTGAAACTTAACACATCTGCCAGTAGAGAAGAAGTCCATCTTCTCACCATCAATCGAGGGTAAACTTGCTTGATTTTCAACTTGTTGCAATACCCCCAAGCGTTACTTTTTCAGTTGGATGAAGAGTCTCCTACCAATGGAATAATACTCTATTCTACCGGTGAAGGAATAATCTCATCAAAATTCTGATCTATCTTTCTAATCCATTGTCTTGAAAATTCTTACTTTACCTCATCAACCTTCTCTTTTCCTTTCAAACTAGGTCCTTTATTGTTTGTCGGTGAAGTCTTGCTTCTACAAAATTTTGCAATATGCCCAATCTTGTTACAAGCATAACAAGTCACATTATTCTTCTGAATAGCCTTTCCATATCCTATGTCAGTTTGTGTTCTGCATTGATTAGATAAGTGCCCAAATCTTCCACAAACATAACATCTTACATTCATTCTGTAGTTTTCTGAATTGTGACCTATTTTGTTGCATTTGGAACATTGACTGGTGGGTGCATTAATGTTCTGATTGTTTCTAGATCTACACTGATTTGCTCTATCACCATACTTGTTACAGTTAAAGCATTTCCCATTAAATTTGTAAGCATTAGGTTGTCTTACTGGTTTACTATGATCATGATTGTTTGCAATACTGGAACTTTCTCCAACTTCAAATCCAAGTCCATTAGTGTCTCCATTAGGTTTCTGACTTTTCAGCATACCATCAAGTTCTTCTGAACTTTTCTTGAATTTCTCTTTATGTTGATTTGCAGTAGCCAACTCATTTTCCAGAATTCCCTTTTGTCTCATAAGTTCAGTTTTATCATGTTCCATGTGAATCAAATTTGTCTTCAACATATCATTTTCATGACTAAGTCTTAGATTTTCATTTCCAGCATCATTGAGTCTCCTAGTCAAGTCATCTTCATTCTTCTTCCTGTCTTCAATGTCTTTACACAATCTCATAGTCATGTCTTGCATTTCATTCCTCATAGTCATGTTTTCTTGCTTCATCTTGTTTATAAGCTCATTAAGAGTTTCCTTTTCATCATCATCACTCTATATCTTCTCATGAAGTTATTTTCCCTTATTTCTAGAAATAGTGAGATTCTCCTGAATTCCTTGAATGAATTCCTGTGCAGTCCTCAAATCATCTTCAAGTTTGATATTTTTCAACTTCTCTGCATCATAGTCCACAAGAGCTCCTTCTAATTGCTTTCTTAAGTTCTCCATCTGTACTGGTGTCAGAATCTTCCTCAAGTTGTTAGACTTTTGAAAATAGAGGACCAGGCTCTGATACCAATTGTTAGGATTGATGACAGTCCCAAAGATACTAAGAGGCGGGGTGAATCAGTATCTAACCGGTTTACAGAATATTTAACCTTATTAAGTATTTTGCATTCCAAAACAGTGTACCGATAAACAAGAATTAATGTAGTAAATAGGAACAGTAAAGACAGCATAGAAAACACACCATAACACAAGATGTTTAACGAGGAAACCCGGTGTGGGAAAAACCTCAGTGAGATTTGTGACCCACAATATTCACTCACTGTCCAATGAATAAATATTACTTACAAGAGGGGCCTGCACATGCACGAAGGCCAACTTCCTAGAGCTCACTGCTTAATTACAAAAGGAAGTCTCACTGACTTACAAAATGGATTATGAAAATCCAATAGAATGTACTGCTACAATTCAGCATCTACTATGCCAAGTTTAGTATCGGTTTAAGCTCATACTATAACCATAAACCTTATACAAAATCTTCCTTAATATTCGCTCATCACTTCTACCATGTGTTCATCCTAAGTCAAAATGATTTACAAGATCTCATATATATATGAGTCTATTACAATATGCCATGTCGGCTTTACAAACAATATTTACAATTAAATACAATAAACAAAACTTTATTCCTATCGGCTGGGGTGCCGATGTACATTGTTATCATTGTCGGTGCCTGTCGGTGATTTACCAAATGAATGTCTGGTGGCTTCTTGTAGGTTGCCGGTTGTATATGGTGAAAATGGATAACAAATAACAACAATATTGAAAGACTAAAATGGATTCAACCACTAAACCCTAGCCTAACAATGAACAAAGATCCACCATAACATATGAAGATAACCTAAGACAATGCAAAAATAACTCAAAATCATAAAGATTATACCATCACATGTCCAATAGGGTTTGGATCTCCATTCTTCCTATCTCCATTGATCTTGTTTGATATGCTTGCTCTCAGATTTTTGTATGCACAAGAGCTCAATAAAGAACGGAATGTGGTTGCAAGTGGAATTGTAGTGTAGCCAAGTTGCATGAAAGATCATTAGCATGTGTCATTAGGGTTTGACAATGAAGAAAGCATCTCCTTAAATAGAAGACACAATATGAAATGGAGGGTTAAGATTGAGAGGTGTAAAAATGAGGTCGGCTAGGATTATAGGGTAGGTAAAAGAAATACCAAAATAATGAAAGGGGTAGGTAGTGTAGGAAATAAGAGATGAATGACATGTGTCATGTGTAGAAAAAGATAATGAATTAATTAAATAAATAAAGATTTATTTAATTAATAGAAGAAGTAAGATAATTAAATAAATAAAATATTTATTTAATTTAGGAAAGGGATAATTTAAATAAATAAATGTATTTATTTAAATGAGAAATAAGGCTAGAAGAGGATAAATGAATTAATTAAATAAATAAAATATTTATTTAATTAATAGAAGAATTAGGCTTAGATAATTAAATAAATAAAATATTTATTTAATTAGACATGACAATTTTGGGTGTCTACATTTTGCCCCTCTTTGAGACAATGCGGCTTGTCGCGTTGTTTCAAAGAAGATAAGATGAACTGATACAGAGTTGCCCCAGAATGGGAATGATATGCCCCCTCGAGAGATTGGATGAAAATGTCTGAAAAGATTGCAGACAATCTCTCGATAAGAAAGAGAGGCTAGAATGGACTGACTAGATAAAGTGACAAAGTCACGGGATAAAGAAGACTGACTCGGGAAACGAAGGCTAGGGGTAGTCTATAAGATAGACCACGGGGGAAAATACATCCTCATTGTCATCTACACATCCACGAGAGCAGAGTGCAGAGCGAAAATAGAGCAGCAGCAATCAGCAGCGATGGCTTTGGTTCATAGATTTGACCGCGTTCACCGATTCCAGAGGCCAGTAGAGGTAGGAGAGCCAGTGAGTACCACAAAACCTCCTCGTACTTTGATGCATTTATTGTTCTCATTAATGCATACTAGGTAATGTAATAAATGCATGTTTATGTCATGAAAGCGCGTTTGCATTTGAAAAGTATGAATTTGCATCTTCTAGGTCAAATCGGCAGTTCTGTGATGAACATATACTGTCGATTGGATAAGCTGCTGAGGGGATACACTCAAGCAGGTCCTCTAGGAAGACTAGGATAGATCAAGGCACTTTGTGATGAACAGTGAGTACCAAGATAGAGTACTTTGTGATGAACAGGGAGTACTGAAATATGAGCAGCACTTTGTGATGAACAGGGAGTGCAAATGTGAGTAACACTTTGTGATGAACAGGGAGTGTCACACACGTAGTACTTTGTGATGAACAGTGAGTACAACTAGGATAAATAGCAACACTTTGTGATGAACAGTGAGTGTCACTAGGGTAGATAGCCATATGCATTTAGATAGCGAGTAGCATTTTGTGATAAACAGTGAATGCCACTATAACTGACATGATTGAGTTGTTTGACTGCAGGAGTATTTGTCGATGCTAGAGTCACGGGAGAGATTCTCGTCGACGCAGAGGTTGCGACCTGAGTTGTCACTCGAGGACAGAGCTTCCATTGAGGAGATGGGTTTGAGACATGTGTTGTGTGTGCCTGAGTTTCGGGCAAACATGGGATTGCTGACTGCACTGGCTGAGAGATGGCACTCTGAGACGTGCACATTTCATCTGCCGATGGGTGAGATGACAGTCACCCTGGAGGATGTATATAGGATTATGCGGATACCGATTGATGGGGAGTTGATTCCGTATGATCGAGACGGAGATAGGGATGCCCTTAGATGAGTGTTCTAGGATCCAAGACTGGAGATGAGGGTGGGACACGTGGCATGGGATACCATGACATGGATAAGATTAGCACTACCAATAGCGTTGGCAGGAGTGATCAGTGAGTTCCTCTATATCAGTTTTGCACCATTTTGTATAATGATGTAGACACCTGCGGGTGATTGTAGCCATATGATTTTGACATCATTGTATCATGACACTTTATATATATATATGAGATGATGCATCTTTGCGGCAGCTATATGCATGTGTACCTATGTGATGAGATGTTCTTATGTGATGCTTATGATATGGATGCAAATATGTATATGATGCAATGCAATATTTTTTTTTTTTTGTTCGTTTATGTTTTATATGTGTATGCATGATGCAAATGTGAATATAAGTAATGAAGATGAATATGATAATGCAGATGTAAATTGTGCTAACAGGTGTTGTGTGCAGGATGTGATGCAGTTGTGATATCTATATGTATGTATGAAATGCTTATATGTGGTAATGTAGGTGCAGCTACATGAAATGCAAATGTTTTTGGTGTGTCATTATACTCAGTCATGTGATAGCAGGCTACGCGGACTCGAGAAGGATGATGGAAGTCAATCAAGAAAGGGGGGATGAAAGATAGAAGATATGAAAGTGAAAGAGCTTCTTGTGCGTTATCATCATTGAGCTTTATTATGGCAAGTAGGTTATGACAATCGAGGCATATGTTCGACCTAGAAAGTCATTGTACCTGTTTGCATGGAGATAAGACAGTCACAAACAAGGAATGCCCCAGTTCATACTAGACTCACAGTGTCCTCATATCCTTGGACAAGTCATAGCATTACTAAGAGACAATCCACAGACAGCAAATGCAAATAGGTGACGATACCCCATCCTCACCTTTCTAGTCAAAGACATCCTGGAGATAGAATCTCTAGTCAAAGACATCCTGGAAAAGCTAAAAGACATGTCACCAAAAGATAAAATCAAAAGAAAACCAAGACTCAACACCAACATCCACTGTAGTCCTCAAGTTTAGTGTCTCTTGTCACTTGTTTAAGTCTTATTCGATTGTGGTCACAATGTTCACTTTCACAAAAAGGATAGATAGCACTGAACCATATGTTGTCTGAGTCTGTTGAAAGATTTGATTTTGTTGAAGCCCATTGTTGCTGCTATGTCTCATCTGAAACTGACTGAATCCATGAAACTAATACTTTATTGCGGAGAAGATGAAACTTTATTGCGGATCTATGATGCAAATGTTGCTTTATTGTGGATTGTGTGCGGACAGACTGAAGGAAGCTGGAAGAAACTGTACTCCTCAAAACATGTGATGTTCTCAGTTCCACACCCATCACTAGACGTAGGATTGGCCGTAGTCACAGATAGGATCTAATTTATTATGGATGGAAAGGGAGGTTTATTATGAATGGCTAACCAATCTTAGGTAGATCAATAACAAGCCATGATGGGAATGGGTAAGTTTATTGTGAACGAATAGGTTGTGAGTGTGTGCAAAGTGAAAGATGAAAGAGAATCCTGAAAGAGGGAGGAGCAATGTCTCTACGCATGGCGCTGGTGACCTAGTTTTCACCATGGTACTTGCCCAGGGTGCCACCGAAGTGGTTTTCACCATTGGACGAAATTATTTCTCTTTACTTTTTTTTTCGATTTTTCAATTTTTTTGTTGTCACAAGGCGCCTGTTTGCCAGGTTTTCACCAAGTAACGATTTTTTTTGTTTTATAATTTTTTTTTTGTATTTTTGAAAAAATTTTGATTTTTTTTGTATTTTTGAATTAGGATATTCCAAAAGAGCTTATGTGTAGAACCTGCGAAGGTGCATGCTGTTGATAGGATCCTCCAAGGGTTCACCTTCTGTAGTTGAGAGCTGATATGCCCCAGATCCATATACTGCTGTGATGATGTAAGGACCAAGCCAGTTGGGTTCAAATTTGCCCTTCTTATCTCTATCTTGCTGATTCTTGGGGTTCTCTCTGAGGACTAAGTCACCTACCTCAAATGTGCGAGGCTTGACCTTGTGATTATAACTGCGACTCATTCGTTGTTAGTAAGCCTTGAGATGATTAAAAGCAGTGTGTCATCGTTCCTCCAGCAGTTCTAGTTCTTGTAAGCGAGAGACCCTGTAGTCTTCATCGTTGATTATGTTTCTCAAGGAGACCCGTAAAGAAGGTAGCTCGACCTCAATAGGCAAGATGGCTTCAGCGCCGTAGACAAGTGAGTAGGGTGTAGCTCCTGTAGGTGTGCGGACACTTGTGCGGTAGGCCCAAAGTGCAGGATTGAGTTGGACATGCCAGTTACGGCCAGCGTCGTCAACTGTCTTTTTAAGGATTTTGAGAATTGTTTTATTAGACGCCTCAGCTTGGCCATTACCTTGGGGGTAGTATGGTGTGGAGAAGCGGTGAGAGATATGGAAGCGCTCACAGAGTTCACGAACATCCTGATTTTTGAAGGGACGCCCGTTATCAGTAATAATGGAAGTAGGAATCCCGTATCGGCAAATGATGTAGTTCAAGATGAAGGTAGCAATTTGTTTCCCAGTAACTTGTGTGAGGCACGGCTTCAATCCACTTTGTGAAATACTCTGTGGCTGTGATAATGAATTTATGTCCATTGGAAGAAGGAGGGTGAATCTTGCCTATGAGATCGAGTCCCCACTGACAAAAGGGCCAAGGAGACGCAAGTGGTTGTAGTTCCTGTGCTGGTGCATGTATAAGGTCTCCATGAATTTGACATTGCTTACACTTCTTGACAAACTGATATGCATCTTTTTCCATAGTAGGCCAGTAGTATCCAGTCCTGATGAGTTTCTTGGCCAAGGTAGGACCACTAGTATGCGGACCACATATCCCTTCGTGCACTTCTCGTAACGCAATCTGAGCTTCGTCACTCTCTAAACATCTAAGAAGGGTGCCATCTAGACCTCGTCGGTATAGGATATCAGCTAGGATAACGTATCGGGAGGATTGGCGAATGAAAGTGCGGCGTTGGTTGTTCGATAGATCGGGAGGTAAGATATTGTCACGAAGGTATGTGAATATGGAACCATATAACTGGGATTCAGGACCAACAACACATATCATTTCAGTAGGAGTGATCTCGTACGAAGGAATCAGCAGGTTGTCTACCAGGAACTCATAGCAGGTCTCATTTTGCGGTAGATCAATGAGCGAAGCAATTGTAGCCATGGCATCAGCAGCGCGATTCTGTTCTCTTGGTATCTGCTCAAACTCTATCTTTGCAAAGTGCTGTTTCAGATCATCTACCAGTTGTTTGTAAGGCATTAGATTTTCATCTTTTGTTTGATAATCATCAGTTACTTGACGGATGACAAGTTGAGAATCCCCAAAAACACGAAGTTCTTGGATCTTCCACTGAACTGCAATTCTTAGCCCAATTGTTAATGCCTCGTATTCCGCTATATTGTTGGTGCAAGGAAATGATAAGCGGTATGACTTTGGTATAGAATCGCCCTGGGGAGTTATAAAAAGTATACCTGCTCCTGCCCCATGCTGTGTGTATGAGCCGTCAAAATATAATTGCCATGGCTTTGCAGGTGATATCGTTAGAATGGACTCATCTGGAAATTCTGATTGTAGAGGAACATCATCTATCATGGGAGCATCTGCCAGTTGATCTGCGATGGCTTGTCCTTTTATATCTTTTCTGTCCACGTATTCAATGTCGAATTCACTCAAGATCATTACCCACTTGGCCAGCCGCCCAGTAAGTGTAGCTTTGTTGAGAAGATATTTTAGTGGATCAATTCTGGCAATCAACCTAGTCTTGTGAGTGAGCATATAATGTCGTAATTTCTGTGAAGCGAAGACCACAGCGAGACATGCACGCTCGATTGGTGTGTAGTTTAGCTCATATCCCACCAATGTGCGACTGATATAGTAGACCGCTTTTTCCTTGCCGTCAGGTATTTGCTGTGCTAGGAGTGCTCCCAGTGCTGTCGGGGTAGCTGATATGTAAAGTAGCAATGGTTGATCTGGAATTGGTGGCATCAAAACTGGCGGGTTCAAAAGATAGTCTTTAAGTGCCTGAAAAGCCTGTTGACAGTTCTCATCCCATTTGAACTTGATGTTTTTGTGTAGCAGGTGCTGGAAAGGATTGCACTTATCTGCAAGTTGTGCTATGAATCTTCGTATGGACTGGAGTCTCCCTTGTAAAGACCGAAGTTGACTGATATTCTTGGGTGGCAGCATGTCCAAGATAGCCTTGACTTTTGCTGGATCAGCTTCTATTCCTCTTTTAGACACAATGAATCCTAGGAGCTTCCCGGAGGTTACTCCAAAGACACATTTCTTAGGATTTAGTCTTACCTTGTACTTTTCCAACCGATCAAAAGCAACTGAAAGTATGTCCAAGTGTGTATTTTTGTCTATTGATTTAACCAAAAGATCGTCAACATAATCTTCCACGGTTATGTGCATGAGATCATGGAAGATAGTAGTCATAGCTCGTTGATACGTGGCACCTGCATTTTTCAGCCCAAAGGGCATGACATTCCAGCAGAAGGTTCCCCATGGACAAGTAAATGATGTTTTATGTTGATCTTCGGGTGCTATCCTGATTTGATTATATCCAAAAAATCCGTCCATTAAAGATAACATCTCATGGCCTGCTGTGAGATCAACAATTAAATCAATGTTTGGTAATGGGAAATCGTCCTTTGGACAAGCCTTGTTGATATCCCTGAAGTCTGTACATATTCGGATGCTGCGATCTGGTTTGCTAACAGGTACTAAGTTGGAAATCCATTTGGGATAATCAATTGGGCGTATGAATCCGACATCCAGTAATTTCTCCAGCTCTGCCTTGACTAATAATGCCACTTGTGGATGCATTTTCCTCAATTTCTGCTTTACTGGTTTTGCCCCCGGTTTGACTGTTAAATGATACATTACCAAATCCGGGTCTAGCCCAGGCATATCCACGTAAGACCATGCGAAGTTGATTTGTCGTTCCTTAAAGAAGCCTATGAATCTTTCTCTCTCGGCCTCTGTCAATGATTGAGCCAAAAATATGTTATGTGGAACCTCTGCTGTGCCAATGTTTGTCTTTATAGTCTCCTCTACCAACATGGATGATTTTTCCTCGTATGATGCTGGGAGAATGTCAAGCCTTCCATCTTCGGGCGCCTCAGGGAGGTTTTCACCCTCAGATACATCCTTTCTTTTTACTTTTTCAGAGTCAGATAGCGCCACAGTGTGGTTTTCGCCATAAGACCCTTGTTTTGTTTTTATTTTCACATTTTTGCGACTAGAAGGCCTGACACCCTCACCAAAGTATGCTATGTTGTTGAGCTCTATGGCGTATCCTGCTTTGTGGTCTCCAGGGGGAAGATCATCTCGAATGCCAAGGTAGTCGATAATAGCTTCGTCATTTTGAAATGTATCAAATTGTGTTGGTCCTTCATGATCCCAGTCAATGAGTTGGGGGTGAACAAGGGGAAGGTCTTTAGTGTTTTTAGAGTCCGCAAGGCTAATAGTGAAGATGTGGTTATATTCAGGTATGTCCAGATAGTCATCGAGGTCGTCAATGGCACTCTCCTCGTCAGTTTTGATCGTGAGAGAATCCAAATTGTCGTTACTAGTAGCACCCTCAGGGACAGGTGTCCTCATCCTATGTGATCTTGACCTAGGGCCTTGAAACGATGACTGTGTGGGATCCTCATGGGTCGGTTCTTGACCAACTCTGAATTTCTTGTAAAACTCCTCCTCCTCCGTAGGTTCCTCTGGCTCTCTAAATGTCTCATTGAGCTCATAGTTGCTGGAGGATTTGTCTGAACCCCATTCCCACTCATTAGAATCTGTGGAAGGATAATCCTCTTGTTGAACTTTGGCGACTTTGACTCGCCATACCTGTTTTGTTCCTTTATTGTGAATCTTGGGATTTAGAAAACCAAGCCCCTTGGAGCGTTCCCTTCTTGTAGTTAGCTCAGGTTGTAAAGGCTCCATGACACCTTCTTTGCGTAGTCCAAGAGGACTTTTTCCATCATACCCGAATCTTTGCAGAATTTTGAAACCTTTGCCATAGTTCTCACAGGGTATTATAATTTTATCATGTGTATCCTCTTCAGCGTCCTTATATAGCATTTTATATAAATTTTCTTCCTCTAGTTCGCCCCATTTTTGAAAGACGGTAGGATCCCATTTGAGTAGCATGATGGAGATTTGCTTATTAGGATGTGGCCTCCCATATTCCTTGGGGGAGTTCATGACTTGTCGTAAGAACATTGTTTGATTCAGAGTGTATTCTCCCATGCCTTTGTCTTGAAACTTGGCTCTAAGTTCACCTTGTTTGGATGTCGAGGGCTTTAATGACTCAGGATCAATATATGCTGAAGAAGGAGTAGCCTCACGATTGCTGGGAATGATAGTCTTGGTATGTGATCTCAAGTTATTGCAATATATGAATGGATTTGGATCACCATTGACCGTTACCTCGACTCCATTATGAGGAAACTTAATGCATTGGTGGTATGTTGATGGGACTGCCCTCATTTCATGAATCCACGGACGTCCTAGCAATACGTTATACGTGAGATCTAGATCTAGGACTTGACAAACCACATCCTTTGTGACTGGCCCTATTCTTAGTGGTAAGGTGACCGTGCCCTTGGACGAGCGCTCTTCATCATCATAAGCCTTAATGGTGATTTGGTTTGTAGAATTCACAGCTTTGTCAGAATATCCCAATTGTCTGATGGTGCTCAATGTACAAATATTAAGACCTGCTCCTCCATCTATCAAGACTCGCTTTATTCGATGTTTATGTATGAAGGCTTCAACATGTAGAGGTGCATTATGTGGCTGACTTATGGAGGCGTCATCAGCTTCTGTGAATGTGAGGGAGTGTGGAACGGATAGGTATCCCACCATGGCTTGAAACTGGTCCACGTTCAGATCAGTAGGGACGGCAGTATCTCTCAAGATTTTGTCAAGGATAGCTTTATGTGCAGGAGATATACGTAAGAGCTCAAGAATAGAGATGAGCGCAGGTGTCTTCCCTAGTTGTTCTACAAGGTCGTACTCAGGCTTAATTGATAAAGGATTGGTATTCTTAGTGGAGGCACCTAGCAATGTAATCTTACCTCGACGGGTTGTAACATGACATTCAGAGGTAGATGCAGACGAGGATCCCACACCTTTTAGGACAATTTTGGGTCTCTGAGAAGAATTCTCAGGATTTTTGTTCTTGATGGTAATAGTAGAGATATGATTGTCCATGGAGATGTGATTGATAGTAGAATCATAATTGTAAGATGCTCTAGTGTAATTGGCTTGATCATCTATGACTTTGCCTTTTCCTTTGTCATGTTTTGGGAATGGTTCCTTAAACACCTCATGCTCTTGATTAGATGAATGTCCCTCAATCTCAATGTCGCCTCTATCAATGAGATCTTGCACAATGTTTTTCAATCGATGGAAATTACCTGTCTTGTGACCCTTGCTCTTATGAAACTCACAATACTCATCATCATTCCACCAATTTGGTTTTACCTTTGGTTCATAAGGAGGAAAATCTGGAACTGTAATTACTTTGTTTGCTACAAGCTTTTTGAATACTGATTCAAGTGGTTCTCCCAATGGAGTGTACTTCCTTCGTGGTCTAGAAGTTGTTTGAGTGTTCACCTGATTGTTGGTAGAACTTGATCCAGAAAAGACGAACTTTGGTCTCACTATATTGGCATCAACAACGCCGTCATTAACTGTGTTCTTGTTCTTATTCCAAAATTTTGGTTTGTCCTTTCCTTTGAAGTCCTCTTTGTTTTCTTTGAATAGTTTGATAACTCCTTGTTCAATTAAGACCTTTTATGTTGCTAGGCCCTTTTCAATGACATCCTTGAATGTAGACAAACAAGCTTTTCTGAGATCATAGCCAATAGCTTTATTAACGTTTTGTGTGAACATCTCCACCATTTATTTTTGTGGAATTTCACAAGAGCATCTGCTGGCTAGATTTCTCCATCTTTGTAAAAATGATGCAAAAGATTCTCCCTCTTTTTGTTTCGTATTGCACAAGGTAGTAACTGAGACATCTGTTTCAATGTTGTAAGAGAAATGCTAAATGAATGCCTCTGCTAAGTCGCCCCATGACTTAATACCAGGAGGTAATTGAGAAAACCATTCCATAGCTTGGTCACCTAAGCTCTATGGGAACAACCTCATCAAGTATGTTTCTTCTGCCGCTACCTCAATGCAAGCTATGAAGAATTGTCTTATGTGTGCCTTGGGGTCTCCTCTCCCTCTATATTTGTCAAATTTTGGTGTTACAAAGTGCGGAGGAAACGGAGGCATTGGAATGCTCTTATCGAAGGGATAAGGGCATATATCTCTCATAGTATATGTGGGTTTTGATGTACCCATGTCCTCCACTTTCTTTTGTAGATCTCTAATTTGTTACTCCAAATTATTTTTGGGAGGAGATGGATTTCTTGTAGCATATCCCATGTTTGAAACACCTATTTGAGGAGGGACTTGTTGCATATATGGATGATACTGATCGTAGACATGTCCATATGGAGGTCTATATTGTTGCGACATATATGGAGCACTTGGCATAACTTCTTGCTGAGGGACCCCATATCTGTTTTGCGTATATAAACCATATTCAATAGGCCTTTCATTTTCCATTGTGTTGCCCCCAATTTTGACATGAGGTCTCCTTGTGTCAAAATTTTGAGGATGTCCTTGAGTATCCACTTGTTTTGATTGATCTATACCTTGAGCATGTGTTTGAGCATAGGGCCTCCATGAAGGTCTTTGAGTGTAAGTATCATATGCTTGAGCTTGTGTATGTGGGATTGCTGGTTTTTGAAGCAAAACTGATGGTGACTCCGGCATCATATTATTCGGTCCTCTGTTTCCTCCACTATTTGGTCTCCTTTGATCCATGTTGGGTTGAGTTTGTTGTGAGGGTCGACTTTCCATAAGTTGAGATAAGTCAAAATCATGCGGTATTTTAGCTCCACTTTGTGCCATCATGTTTAGAAAGTATTGACGATCTCTCCTCATTATCTCTTCAACCAATCTATTGAATTGAGGATCCATTATGGATTCTTGTATGTCTGCTGATAGTATTGAAGAATTGTCAACTGTGTCATTGTGTGTAGCATTGTTGTTTATAGTGTTTGTGCTTTCCACATTTGGATTGTGTCTATAAACATTCATGTCTGGTAATGTAGTGTGCTCAGGATTGTAGAATAGATCATTGTCATACTCATAAGAACTCATGTTGGTGGACCCTTGAGCTTCTTTAACTTTTCTCCTAGATTTTTGAAGACGGGTTTCAACCATGAACTAGGTGTTTGACCAAGATGTGAGAGACTTAGATGAAAAGTGAAAAGAGTATGGAAGACCAAGAGTTGTATGGAGTGTAAATGAATCTGAAGTTTACTTGCAATGTCCAAAGTGTAAGACCAAGTATGTAAGTAGTAGAGTAGGTGTGACTTCCAAAGAGAGGATAGTTTCTCTTGATGAGGTAAGCTGACCTTGACTCTAAGTAAGACCAAATGAGACCCAAAGGTAAGAAACCTTGATGAGGGACCACTTAGCAAAGTGTAGTAGTATGTAGTGTGTTGACAAAGGATAATGAGGACAAGCAAGTGACCTTTTTGACTCAAGTTTAGACAAGTGTGAATGTAAAATGAGATGCAAAGCAATGATGGACTATATGAAACCCTAGAACAGGCTAAATGCTAGATGAAACCTGAAGAAACAACCTAGGAAGCTCAAGTATTCCGAAACTGATTTCTTTTGTTTGATGGACTCTGAAATTTTCTTGCAATTTTAAACACAGACGTGACTGTATCCTTCACAAACGCGGTTTCCTGACACAGACGCTACTCTGTTAAACACAGACGTGATTCTGAGATTTTCCTGTTGATGTTTGCTGGGACTGTAACAGTTTTTTTTTTTTTGCAATTGTGGACACAGACGCGCCTGTATACTTCACAGACGCGATTCCCAGACACAGACGTGTCTCTGTTCGACACAGACGCTGATAAAAACACAGACGCTATTCTGTACTTCACAGACGCGTTTATCCTACACAGACGCGGTTTGAACAGACACAGACGCGTTTCTGTAACCTTAGTGCAATCTTTCCTATCTGTGAATTTGTTTTGCTGTGACCAAATCTGATTGTTCGACTGTTTTTCGTGACAAGAGGACTCAATGTTTGCAGACTGTTTAGACTCCAAAAAGTGTGTTGTTTGATGTAAAAAGTTTTTGCATACACTTGAAGACACAAAAGACACAATGTTTTGCTATTTTTTTTTGAGTGTTTGAGTGTTTAGCATAAGTCAAGCACAATTCTTATGGCTGGCCAAGACAATAGTTGTTGATCCCACATGGGGTTTTACCCCCGAGGCTACGCTATTCAGAGCGGATACTTAGATTCTTGACCTCACTGGCTCCACCCTCGGCACTCACTTCTCGGGTCAGCAAAGCATCAGTCCCCATGAAAACTCCCCATGGCGAACTTTGTATCTCTACTAAGAACCGTATGTGTGTGGGCCGCTACCAGAGGTCCGACCTCCTGCCCCAACAACTAGAAGGATTTGGGCCTCTAAAACAAAATGGTGCTAGTAAGGGCATCCGCTCGTGTGGCCATACATGCGGCACTTTCAGCTCTGTAAATACAGAAGGCTCCCAGCCGGTAGGGGTTACGCCCTACAAATGATCAAATAAATTTGATCAAACGGGTTTATGGGGAGACATAGTGTCGGTATGAACTAATCAGCACACGTTATTCATAGTTTTCACCATGAATACATTTGATTATAGTGGTTTGGATGAGGTGGGTTTTCCTCGCTACCACTTGGGTCGTTCTCTTCTCACTAGTAGTCCTAATGACCACACGGGAAGACAGGCCCTCTAAAGAGTAAACAAAAAGAGCCTATTGCTCAAGACACAAAAGACAATGATTCAATTTTAGTGCACCAATTGAAGTGTTTGCTAAGCTATGAAACAAGGCACACAATAAAAATTACAAAACCCTAGCTAAGGCCCTGCAACAAAATTGTTAGTAGTTTGGGTTGTTTCAAATGATAACCCCTTCCTGCAAGCACACAAGTTAGGTAAATTTTAGAAAACCCAAAAAGACTTTGTGAAAAGGGGCCTTCAACAAAAACGTATTTGCCTCCTAAGCAAGCTGCACAAACCAGGTTAGCTAGATCTGCAAAGGTTAGCCGAAAATAAACCAGATCTAAAACCCTAAGTACAAAATCCGAAAACCCGAATCAAAGAAACTTGAAAGATTTGCAAAACAGAAAGCACAGATGCCTTTATACCAGACACAGACGCGTCTGAACTACACAGACGCGGTTCTGTAGTTCACAGACGGGATCAGAGGACACAGACGCCTCTCCCGAACGCAGACACGATAAGATCAGTCACAGACGCGGTTAAAATTCTCAGACGCGATTCGGAAAATCTGCAAAAAATAAAAATCTGGCAAAACACAGGCGCGATTCACGATATCACAGACGCTTCTGAAACACAAAAACGCGATCCGAACACTTGCAGACGCGGAAAAAAACCTAAAATGTCGTCGAAATCGTCCGATCTGCAACTTCAAAAATGCAAAATCTGCAACAAAAATGTTAAATGCAAAGGGACAAGAGTCCCACCGGGCGTGCCAAAATGTATATGGTGAAAATGGATAACAAATAACAACAATATTGAAAGACTAAAATGGATTCAACCACTAAACCCTAGCCTAACAATGAACAAAGATCCACCATAACATATGAAGATAACCTAAGACAATGCAAAAATAACTCAAAATCATAAAGATTATACCATCACATGTCCAATAGGGTTTGGATCTCCATTCTTCCTATCTCCATTGATCTTGTTTGATATGCTTGCTCTCAGATTTTTGTATGCACAAGAGCTCAATAAAGAACGGAATGTGGTTGCAAGTGGAATTGTAGTGTAGCCAAGTTGCATGAAAGATCATTAGCATGTGTCATTAGGGTTTGACAATGAAGAAAGCATCTCCTTAAATAGAAGACACAATATGAAATGGAGGGTTAAGATTGAGAGGTGTAAAAATGAGGTCGGCTAGGATTATAGGGTAGGTAAAAGAAATACCAAAATAATGAAAGGGGTAGGTAGTGTAGGAAATAAGAGATGAATGACATGTGTCATGTGTAGAAAAAGATAATGAATTAATTAAATAAATAAAGATTTATTTAATTAATAGAAGAAGTAAGATAATTAAATAAATAAAATATTTATTTAATTTAGGAAAGGGATAATTTAAATAAATAAATGTATTTATTTAAATGAGAAATAAGGCTAGAAGAGGATAAATGAATTAATTAAATAAATAAAATATTTATTTAATTAATAGAAGAATTAGGCTTAGATAATTAAATAAATAAAATATTTATTTAATTAGACATGACAATTTTGGGTGTCTACACCGGTAGGTTGCCATCAATGACAACACCATCATTTCTCACTAGAGTGTAGAATGCCAACACACCACACCATGGGGAACATATGTTTATGTAAGGATTGCCTTTGGGTTGACAAATGTAGGGGTAACATTCCAAAGAGATATGGATGTGGCATTTTCTAACATCATTAATATGATCCTAGTTGTATACCAAGATGATTTAGCAGCATATTCCAAGAAAGAGGGTGATCATTGTGATCATCTAGAGAAAAATTTTAGCAGAGCTGTTGAATATGGAATATCTTTAAACACAAAGAAGTGTGTTTTTGGGGTGATTGAGGGTAAAGTGTTGTGCCACATTATTTCAAAAGATGGTGTGAGAATTAACCCTGAAAGGGTAGCAACAATTGATAAGGTCCCTCAACCCAAAAATGTAAAAGGTATCCAGTCATTCTTTGGGTAGATTAATTTCCTTAGAAGGTTTGTTACTAACTTTGCAAAGATCAGTAGACCTATCTCTAAATTGTTAAAAAATGGTGCAAAGTTAGAATGGGAAGGGGAGCCAGCCAAGGCCTTCCAAGAGATCAAACGGGCTATTAAGAGTGTGCATGTTTTGAAAATACCTAATTATAGCAAACCTATGCAAATATTTTCATTTGCATCTTTTCATATTGTTGTTGCAGTACTGTTACGGAAAAATTTAGAGGGTTTTGAACAACCCGTAGCAATTTTCAGTAAGCCTTTGCAAGCTGCAGAGTTAAAGTATGATATAAATGAAAAACAAGCCTATGCACTAGTGAAGGCAGTAAAAGCTTTTAGGAGCTACTTGATGGAAGAAATAATGGTTGCATATGTCCCTAGTGTTGCAGTTAAAGACATCTTCACACAGCAACAAGTGTCTAGAAGAAGATGTAGATGGATCAACAAGATCCAAGAATTCAACATTTACATCCAAATCACTAGGTTAGTGAGAGGACAAGGATTGGCCAAATTAATGGCTCAAAGTAACTTGGATGCCAATCAAATAAATGTTACAGAGGAGAAAACGGCTTATCTTTGTGACATGGATAATTGTGAATGGTATGTAGATGTAATAAGCTACATGCAAAAGATGAAGTGTCCTGAAGGAATGAGTGATAATAAAAGAGGGGCATTGAAGTTGCATGCCAATACGTCATTGTGAGTGGCAAGCTATGGTGGAAAAATAGTGATGGTGTCATGTTGAAGTGTGTGGACCAAGATCAAGCTCATAAATTGCTAAAAGAAATGCACAGTGGGGTTTGTGGAGGGCATTATATGCCCAAAACAACTGCACATAAAATTTTAAGAGGGGTTTTGGTGGCCAACAGTTTTTAAAGATGGAAATCAGTTGGTCAAAAAATATGATCCTTACCAGAGGTTTTCTGAAAAGTTGAAGTTTTTAGGAAATTTTCCATTAAAGCTTGTGAATGTGCAAACCTCGTTTTAGTAGTGGGGTGTTGATTTTATTGGGGAAATAGCATGCAAATCCAGTTATGGTCATTCTTGGATCCTGGTAGCCACAGATTATTTCACTAAGTGGGTTGAGGCTAAACCAACCAGAAGGGAAACAAGTAAGGTGGTGATTTATTTTATCACTAATAATATATTGACTAGATTTGGTTGTCTAGAAAGAATAGTCTCAGACAATTCTATGAGTTTTAGATTAGAAGAATATGAAGATTTATGCAATAAATATGGTATCCAAATTTCATATTCGTCACCTTACAACCCCCAAGGAAATGGACAAGTTGAATCAAGCAATAAGAGATTAATGAAGATCATCAACAGAATCCTAGACAAGAACAAGAAAGTCTGGGATTCAAAGTTGAAACTGGTAGTTTGGGCAGACAGGGTAACTGTTAAGAAGGTAATAGGATGTGCTCGTTTTGATTTGGTATATGGTATACAAGAAAGGTTGCCCCAAGATAATCTATTGCAGATGTACAAGTTTGTCCAAACATATGATGATGACATCGATGATGATATGAAACTAAGGGTGGAAGCTTTGATAGAGCTAGATGAAACCAGGAGAGAAGCTAGTGCATGAAACGCAAAATTGCAAATGCAAGTAAAAAAGTTGTATGATAAGAGAACGGTTGTGAAAGTTTTCAAACTAAAGACTTGGTCCTGATATGGAATGCAAGGATAGAAGATAAAAGAAAACATGGCAAATTTTATGCCATTTGGCTCATTCCTTATCTGGTCCAAAGCAAGTAAGGAGAAGATCCATATTTTGTCCAAGATATAAATGGTGAAATTCTTGAATTGCCCATTCATGGATAGTTATTGAAGTAGTTATTTTCCATGAACGTTAGATTAGATTGGGTCAAGTTTTGTATATAGGTTAGTTTGTTTCCTTTTTGGTTTGACCTACCATGTTTAGGTAGTTTCCTTTTTTGGTCTGTTTTGTGGTTGGTCAGCTTAACCAAAGATTCTGGATCCTCGTATCATCCCAGAGAGATGATCTTCCCCAACTAGAGCCACTGATGGTCAATGAAAATGACCTAGAAATTTTTTTCATGCCTTAGATTAAAATGAGTCATCTGGATCTTGTCTTGCTCTCTCTCTCGCGCTTCAGGCTTAGGGTTTAGAGTTTTATGGATTTTGTTTAAATCTTGATGAGATCCAGCTTGAAATTGCTATAAATTTGCATTACCTTTTCACTTAAGCTCGAGGGTTCTAGTAACATTCGCGGGGCCTTTTTCTATGTCCTAGGTGTTTATTTGTTGCGTGGGTCCTAATTTTTCTAAGTATGTTCTTTGATTTTCCTAGGTGGGTCCCTTTTCAAGTTTTAGCCGGCATATTTGTAATAATAGTTGAGCTACTAATTTTTTACATTGTCTACACATATCTTGGTGGATGGAGATCTTTCTCATGATCAGAAAATATGCTCGGTCGTTAAACGACTAGAGAAAGTGCATGTCGTGGCTAGCAGTATAAACTGCAGACAGATCTGACGATTCTCGCTACCTCGCGATAGAAAGTGCTCGAAAGATAATGATCATGGCATCGCAAGATGATGCCACGTATATAAGGCAGGATGAGAGAAGCCAGATGGTGGGGGCCATTGACAGCAATGAGGAGGATGATGAGTTGGAGATGTCGTGTCATGCTTTTCATGTCTCCGCTTTCCATGAAAGATGGTCAATATCAGATTGACTAGTGTAGATCGTGTGATGTGCCATCATGCAAAGAATCGATGGCCCGGTTTCAAACTTGGTTCAAATATGAATTCGAGTCATTTTCCACTCGTGCAAGAAATAATGGTGAACAATATAGTGACGCATGATCCCATAATAGCATTAAAAGACTTTTCAAAATTATTTTTTATTCACAAAGCAATTCAAAAGTGACCAGAAGGCAATTCCAAAGTCAGAGAAGATTCGAGCGAACTATCACAGTGGAGAATTAAGGTTTTCTCAGTGCTTTCAAAACCGTAAGTTGCTTACCTTTCCTTCTGTGTTTTCTAAGCTTGATTGTGTAAATTGTGTGAAGTTCTAGTAAAAGGATTGAAGATTGATGTAGGGTTTTACAGTCTTGGCAAAAGGAGTTTAAGAATTTTTCACTCTTCTGTGTTGGAATTTTCAATACTTATGTTGAACCCTAGTTTCTATTCCTCGTTTGTCGATAATTATTAAGAAGGCCCTATTTTAGTAAAATGGATCCCTCATGAAACCACTCAGGATAGACAGAATATTTAAGGAGGAATTTGTATGATGACTTTCTAAACCAATTAAAACCATCAACAAATGATAAATATCAGGGGATAAATCTTATTCAAGGGAAAGCCTAGGAGAAGGGTTAGTTGATAAAGCATACGCAATTTTAGATGCTAGGGTACCCATGACTGGGATAGACATGTTTAAGTTATGGTATGGACAGAGGAATTTGTAGTCTCCATTCTCAAGTGCATGATAGTATGACTTAGGCAAGTTGGTGGGGCCTAATGTGTTCATAGATGTCGACCTTCTAATAGCAATTGCAGACAGGTATGACCCCATTTCAAGAGTGATAAGGGGGAATGATGGAGAGGTCTTGTTGACAATCCGAAGGGAGGAGTTCCAAGAAGTTTTTGATTTATATGAACCCTTTTTTGCCTTGATTCAAGTAAATTTAAATTAAATAAAGGATTAGTATCATAGAACAAAGGGTTTTGTCAGATCAAACCTTCTCCTGACTCACTTGGCGAAAGTGGGAGACACATCATACCATATTGGCCTAGGTTCAGTGGATCCTTTTGCAATTGGCGTTTTCACCAAGTATTTGTATGCCACTTTCTTTTCTTTGTGTGAGGTTTTAAATTTTAACCCTTTCACGGTTATGCCATCGGATTACATGCATATGGTCATTTAGATTCAACATCCTGATTTTACAGTGGTTTTTTATTTTGCACCATATCTTGAAGAAAAGATTCATGAGGGATTATTAGACATTAAGAATAATGTATTAAGCACTAACTTCTTTGGTATTCATTGTTGATGCATATGTTCTTGTATAAGAACTCTAATTATTTTAAAGATACTATGAATCTTAGAAGGACAATTAATAATGTTGAGATATCAGTGCAGCTATGGAGTGTGGATATGTGATGGGACAGGCAGGGAGCTAGTTTTATAAGATTTGATAATGGTTTTTCTTCCAAATTAAGGCAACAATTGACAATAAATTTGCCAAGGATTCCTACACAACTACATGACTTCCTAAGACCAAAGGAGAGGCTACCAATCATGAGAATTGAGCATAATTGGGGGGATATTATCCCTTACCCAGTCAGCATGGTCATCAGAGTTTATGGTTTCCTAGGGCAACCTCATGTGTTACCTTTTAATATCCCATTAAGATTAGGGTTTGCTGAGGTAATTTGGCAATTAGGTTGTATCCAGGATAAGGATTTGAGGGGTAAGGGAAAGGGAACTATCTTCCCTGATTACACTGTTATTCCATGCTTTTCTATTATGAAAGGAGGGTATGTGCATTTTGATAAACTCGTTGCACCATATCACTTGGGGATTGGTGTAGTTAGGCACAGTGATCCAGAGGGGTTCTATAATATTTTTAGGCAAAGAATAAAAGGAGTTGCATTGCCTCATGAACACCATTTTCCTAAAGATGTAAGAAATGATTTTGATTTCTTTGCTCAAGATTGGAGGAAGGAGAAGTGAATAGCTTTTAGAAAGCTATGGGAAATTGTACAAAAAATGGATCCAAGTTATGATCCATTGAGAAGATTCAATCCTTTCTATGCCAAAGTTGATTTTTTTATGAATAATTTTGATGAGTTAAATCTTGCTTTAAAAGAGAAGAAGACCAAGCTTGAGGAAATTCATGGTCGAAAGATTGAGAAAGGGAATATATAGAGGTTTGCACCCATTTCACCTGTAGATGTAGCCATAATTCATCGAATGAGGATGAAACATCCTGGCTCACCTCCTCCTTTACCTCATAAAACGGATAGAGTGGAAGATGTTGACTTGGTGGTCAATACCTCCTTGGGGTTCGCAACATTGCTTCCTCCCGCTTCCCATGGATCCTTGTCTTTGGTCGCTCTCCTGTTCACTGACATCTCAAGATTTTGGTGTAACAATAGTGGTAATTCCAACAAATCGTATTAGAGCATTGGGTTACGGGTTCAAATCCTAGGAGGTCCCCTTCATTCCGTTGATGTGGAACCCTCAGTCGGTGTTGAGGGGGGGATTGTTGACTTGGTGGTCAGCACCTCCTTGGGGTTCACAACATGGCTTCCTCTTGCCTCCCGTGGATCCTTTTCTCTGGCCTCTCTCTCGTTCACTGATAGTTCAAGCTTTTGGTGTAATGGCAATGGTGATTCCAATAGAAGAAACTAGACCTAGCTATGAGCCCTCTCCAAAAGGTGGTATTGTAATAAAAAGAGTAAGGGATGAGGAGAGTAGTGATGAGGAGGAAAGGAAACAAAATAATGAGGGCAGAACCAGCCCTAGAGATACAAGCTAGACCTTTGAGAGGAGTCCAGATCATTGATATAGAAGAATCAGATAGAAGCCCCTCACCACCACATGTGCCTTCTTCACCTCCGAGACAATTTGAAGAACAAGAGAATGAAGAAACCATTGAAATTACAAATGTAGAAATGTAAATTGGTGTTCCTCTTGAGTCACCCACTCAGAGTTTGACATTTCTCCTTTGGATATTCAAGGAAGAGCATTTAGGGATGCTAGAAAGGAGGCATGTGACAGATTTTTTGAGGATGAAGCTTTTGTGAGAAGCTTGGAATTCCTTCAAATGATGTGGAAAGTGAAAATGGATGAATACAAGAAGAGAAGTACCAAGAGAATGGCCCAAAGGATGGATAGGTCTGACCAAGAAAATCAAGAGGAGGTCAAGACTAAAATTATGGAAGAGTTCAAGGCAATCACTGTAGATGAAGGCAGAAAGATTGTAAATCAGGTTGGTATCTTGATTCTTCCTGAATGGGACATAGCTGATGTAGTGGCATTTGATACAATTAGAAAATCAAAAGGCCATCAATATAGCTCAGAAGAGGAAGCAAGGTTGGCACTCAAAGGATCAAATTTTATAGAGGATCAGGTAACCTTGGCAATATGGTCACTAGAGCAATGGCCTAGGAGGCCTGATATAAATGATATAAATCTAAACCTGAAAGGAGATCTCATTGTAAAGAGAGCCTCTGATACATCAAATATTGAAGCAACAAAGCTAGTTGTTGATACGGCCAAATTGGCTAATGAAACTGCGAAAAGAGAGGCTAAGGAGAAGCGAGAATTAATGAAGAAGTTTGATAAACTTTTTAATGATTATAATGAAGTCCAAAAGAATTATGTGGAGTTGCAAACTAAAGTTTAGCTCCTTGAACAGAGACAGCCAAGAGCACCCTCTTTAGCCCTTGCCATTACATCAATCCCATCAACATATAGGTCTCCACCAGTCTCACACATAGATGTGTCAGTTCAGTTTGACAGTGAGATAGATATTCCAACAATACCACTAGTAGCTTATGTTGATGATGATCCTGAGACCACTAGATCTACTAACCAAAACAGAGCTCAAAATTTGAAAAAGATTCATGAGTTGGAGCAAAAGTTAAAGGAGTCAGAAGATCAATCTTCCAGTAAGCAGAGAGAGATAGACAGCTCTATGTTGACTAATTTAAATGAGAAAGTAGACAGTAGACTGAATAGTGTTCATTATTTATATTCTTTATTGTTTAATGCTATTCAGAGTTTTGATAAAGATAAAGAGGTAGAAATCCCTTTGTTTACAAAATGGTTACAGAGGGGAAACAAGCTCATAATAATGTTCATGGCTTCAAAGTACCATGTTGAGAGGCCACCGACACTTCAGCTAACTTATTTATTGGTAAGATCTGATAACTCAATGATGAACCAATAGTACCAAACTGGTACTGAGAGGGGGGTGAATCAGTACAAACAAAAATATAGTCCAAAACCAGTTTGACAGCAAATACTCCAAATGACTGGCAAGCAGTGATACTAGTTGAAACAGAGTGCAATCGGTAAAACCCAGAATAACTAAAAAAATCATAAACCGATCACTTACTAAGCTTTCCTCTTAGCTCAATACTATAGTACCATTACACCCTCATGCATGAATAGGTAAACTATCATCTGATCTTCACAACAATTAGTTCAATATGTTTTATAGACAGGCATAAAACACAGAACCATCATATGTTCAATAGGTAATAATGAAGCATCACAAGATAAAAGCATCACACATGACACACATATTTTTCACATGGAAACCCAACTAGGACAAACCACAGTGGGGATGAATACCCACAATCTGCTTTTGAACTCTTTAGGAGTCTGCTCTGTTAGGAGCCTTATCCAGTTAAAGATATTACAATAGGTTCTGCTAGGAACCAATCCTGTTAGGGATCACCCGGTTAAGGGATGGCTACAATACCTGACTAAGGGTTAAACCCGGTTGGGGTTACCTTGTTAGAGGATTTCAAGAACTCAATAGCTAAAGGATCTCCAGAGCTCTATAGATTCCTAGAACTCATTAACTTCGAGTTACCCTGTTAAGGGATTTGAATCAAGCCGGTTAAAGCTACCCTGTTAAGGGATTTGTATCAAGCCAGTTAAGGCTACCCTGTTAAGGGATTTCACAACTATTGAAGTGGTTAAAGATCAACAGGAATTACAATGATCTGGTAACAGCACTCAATGCTAATGCAGATCCATTTTGGCTCCTCTTTACCTTCTGCACATTCACTTTATAGGTATCTCTTCTCTCCTTTGGTCTGGCAAGAATCACGTATCACTTCCCTTGGATACACACTCACAACTTTTTCCAACAACCTTAGAAAGAAACACAACATCAACCTTATAGGAAACAGACAGGTCGGTAGCAAAAACCCTAAACCCTAAACCTGTTAGGTTAAGCAATTCAAGCAATTCAATCCTGACTATTGAATCATACTGCATTAAATGCAACAATCTTGAATCAATCTCAAGACATTCTCCATCATCCATTATCCACCAATTTCATGGCGGTTGATAACCCATCACGCGTTATCACCGTTTGACAAACTTTGCACATTCTCAAGGTAGATAGGAATAGTCTTCTTCATGCAAGATTCTTCACGCACACAGAGCTTACATGGCAACACGATCTATTCTTCAATATACTGCTAACTCATCACACAAAGATCACCGATTGAGTCACACAGGCTTGAGGTACTCCAACCAGAAATCCTGAAGTGGAAACTACCTACCAACCGGTAGCCATACAATGCTTCCATGTGTCAGTTCCCATAACTACATGTCGGTTCATCTTGACATGTCGGTTCATCATGAACAAATATACCGCTTCACTTTGGCATATATACCGGTTCACACATATGTCGGTTCTCTCTTCTCACATATCACATATTGACATCAATGACAACATACAATATCATTATGTCCTTATACATGTTCACATAATGCCAACAATCTCCCCCTTTGGCATTGATGGCAATATACAAAGATATCTCTCCACTTCACATCTTCTCCCCCATTTGCTTGTTGCAGATATCTTTTCCGCTTCATTCCTTCTCCCCCTTTGACAACAATGCCAAAGTGGAGGCACAAGCATCCCTATTCCATCATGCTGCTCCCCCTGAGGAGTAGCATCCTTCAACACATCAATCAATAAAAAAAATTTGACTATGCAATACCTGACTAATGTGGAACAAATACTTTTAGTTCACCTCCTGAAGGGGTAGTACCCCCAATTCACCTCTTAAATGCACAAATGTAGTCTTTGGGAGAGGCTTGGTGAATATGTCTACTAACTGCTCCTTACTGGAAACATGTTCCAGTGCAATCTCTTTATTCTGAACCTTTTCCCTCAAGAAATGATACTTAAGCTCAAAATGCTTGGTTCTAGAATGTAAAACCAAATTCTTTGAGATATTGATAGCACTTGTGTTATCACAGAATATACTTACCAGTTCAGATATAGGAATTCTGAAGCCATTTAAAACATGCTTCATCCAGATTGTCTGAGTGCAGTTCATGAAAGCTGCAACATACTCCACTTTTGTTGTAGACTGAGAGATACAACTCTACTTTTTACTCATCCATGAGACCAGTCTACCACCGAGAAAGAATGCACCATCGGTTGTGATTTTCCAGTCATCCACATTACCTACCCAATCAGCATCTGTGAACACTTTTAGATTGAAATCATTGTTGTATGGGTACCACAATCCATAGTCAACTGTTCCCTTCAGATACCTAAGAATCCGCTTGACTGCAATCAAGTGGGATTCTCTTGGACTTTTCTAGAACCTTGCAGTAATGCCAACTGCATGTACAATATCCGGTCTGCTATGCACTACATAATGTAACTTACCAATCATTGATCGGTATTCCTCTTCATCAACCAGTGCGGAATCATTCTCTTTTGTCAATTTGCAACCAATCACCATTGGTGTACCAACCGGTTTGCTATCTTCCCTGCCAAAATTCTTCAACACCTCTTTGACATATTTGGACTCAGTGATAAAGATTTCATCTTTCATCTGCTGGATCTGTAGTCCAATGAAGAACTTAATCTCCCCTATGAGTGACATCTCAAACTCTTTCTTCATCTCATCAGCAAACTCATGACTCATCTTGTCATCTCCACCAAAGATAATGTCATCAACAAAAACCTCACAGATCAGGATCTGATCTCCTTTAGACTTCAAGTAGATATTGTTATCTTCACTTGTTCTCTCAAATCCAATCTTCACAAGATGGGAATGGGTGAACTCAAAAAGTTGGTTCCCACTTTTTGGTACGTCCTGATTTTTGCTGAAATCATACATTTTTTAGAAAATATAATGATTTAAGCTTTAAGAGGTCCCATTTTAAGTAATTAATTGAAGAGAGTTAAATAAAAGGCTCTTAGATCAAAATTTCTTGGATATAACCTCTCTACTTCTAAATCATACTTGCAATGAAGTCTCCTTTGCATCTATCAAATGCTGATAAAAAACCAATTTTACATTAGCTTTTGGGGGGTCAAATTAATTCATTTAAAAGTTTTTTTTTTAATTTATTTAGTCCTTATTATAAGCTTTCCAAATAGTATAACTTTTAATATATTTAATTTCATTAATATATTTTTATTTTATTTCTTATGAATGTAGGTTTTTCACCGAACATGAACTTCTTTGTTCAATGCATTGGGAAAAATAGTAAACTAATTCAAAAAAAATTTGAAAAATATCTATGCACTAGGTATTGATGTTTTCTTTCTAACAAAAAAAAGAAAATTGAATTTTGATATATATAGAACAAGTTATGTGTTCAAACGTACACCTATATCTAAATTATAATTAGTCGAACTTCAAAACTTAATAAAATGAAAAATATTCAACATATCACTATCAAACCAACTACATGCCCTGGGTATTGATGTTGCAAACCAAAATTCAAAAGAATTAAGTTTTTATCATTTATAGAAAAAAAATTATGCGTTTCGGGACACACATCACTCTTAAAAAATGTTGTTTGCTGTAAAAAATTACTTTTTGAGGGAGATGGAAAAATCAATAAAATTTTATTCAAACAAATTTGAAAAAAATATATTTAGAATCTACAAACAAGATGTTAAAAATCACTAGTTTATATCATCTTCAAATTCTTAAAGGTTTAAAAGTTATAGGTGTCGGAAAGTGAAGGTTTTTTTCAAACTATTCATATAAGTGTCAAAGTTGGTCAAAAAGTGGGAACCAGTATTGTGAGTTCACCCGAATGTAGGCACTCATACCATTCCCTAGGTGCTTGCTTTAGACCATATAAGGCTTTATGTAGCATACACACCATATCACTGTCTTCAGATAGGGAAAACCCATCTAGTTTCTCTTTATATACCTCCTCTTCAAGTACACCATTTAGGAATGCAGATTTTACATCCATTTGATATACTTTGAACCTTTTAAAAGTTGCATATGCAAGAAGCATATGAACTCCTTCCAATCTGGCTACAGGAGCAAAGGTTTCTCCATAGTCTTCTCATTCTTCTTGAGCATATCCTTTGCACACCAATCTGGCTTTATTCATAATCACTGTGCCATCCTCATTCAACTTGTTTCTGAACACCCATTTAGTGCCAATGACATTTTTATGCTCCGGTGTGGGTACCAAGGACCATGTACCATTTTTCTCTATCTGGTCAAGTTCCTCCTCCATTCCCTTGATCCAGTCTTCATCTTTATGAGCCTCTTTGAATGATTTGGGCTCAAATTCAGAGATCATACATGAGTTTTATCTGACCATTCTTCTTGTAACGATTCTTGCATCCTTATCTCCTATGATCTACTTAGGATCATGATTCAGCTTGACATACTGATGAATGGTCTTGACTAGTTCTTCTTGCTTTTCCTCTTCATCCTCATCTTCATCAATATTAGCATTCACCAGTTCAGGAACACTGTTACTGGTACTTGGTTGACTGACAACCAGTTCCCAGAAGGTTGCAACCGGTTCATTCACAGCTTGCTCACTGTCGGTTTCCTTAGTTTTCTCAGAGGATTCGTCAATTCTTACATTGATACTTTCCATAATTCTCTGAGTCCTATTGTTGTAACACTTGAAAGCTTTACTCTTGGTGGAATATCCTAGGAATATTCCCTCATCACATTTAGCTTCAAAATTGCCCTGATGTTCACTCCTCTTGATGTAACACTTGCTACCAAATACACTAAAGTAGCTGACCGCGGGTGTCTTACCAGTCCAATTAAGGAGTTTTGTCCTCACCTTTCTTGATGAGTACCTGGTTCATAGTGTAGACTGTAGTGCTCACCGCTTCTCTCCAAAAGGTGTGAGCTACCTTTCCTTGAATCAACATGGTTCTAGCTGCTTCAACCATAGTCCGGTTATTCCTCTCTGCTAGGCCATTCTGTTGTGGAGTCTGGGGGGCAGACAGTTGCCTTTTGATGCCAAATTCTTCACAGTACTTGTTGAATTCATCGAAAGTGAATTCCCCTCCTTGATCGATTCTGAGACACTTGATTCTTTTACCGCTTTCCTTCTCCACTAATGCTCTAAAAGCCTTGAATTTCACAAAGGGTTCAGACTTGTCTTTCAAGAATGTCACCTAGATGATTCTTGAGCAATCATCAGTGAGAATCATGAAGTACCTATCACCCTGCACACTTCTGGTTTTCATAGGACCACACAAATCAGTATGCACAAGATCAAGCAAGTTGTCAGCAGTGAAAGATTTACCTTTAAAGGTTGAGGAAGACATTTTCCCCAATTGACACTCTTTGCACAAGGTATTATCCGGTTTGCTTAGCATCGACAACACTCGAACTGCTTTGATCTTACTAGCCTTCACAATGTTATCAAAGTTTACATGGTAGAGTCTCCTACGCCATATCCAGCTATCATCAAGCTTAGATATAAGACATGTACTTATATTTGCATTCAAATGAAATAGGTTACCTTTGGTCTGCATGCCGGTGGCCACCAATTTACCATCTTTTCCTTTGATTCTGTAAACTCCATTCTTGAATTCCAGAGTGAGGCCACTATCATTTAGCTGGGCAACACTTAGAAGGTTGTTTTTGAGACCATCAACCCAGTACACATTGTCAGCACTGCTCTTTCCATTCAGAGAGATGGACCCTCTGCCTTTGACCATGCATGGTGCATCATTGTCAAAGCGAACCACACCACCATCATACTCCTCCAAGGATAGAAACTTGCTCTGGTCACCTGTCATATGGTGAGAACAGCCACTGTCAATGATCCACTCATTGGAATTATCAAACTGGGAGACGAGAGCCTTCTTGTCTGCCACATCTTCCTTTACAGCAACAAACACAATGTCTTCATTCTCTTCATCTTCTAATTCCTCTTCTGTGACACCTTCATCAACTGCCACAAAACAGTTTCTCTGGTTTCCTCCTTTGAATTTCCTGAACCTTTCTGGTTTGTCCTTGTAATCACCATTAGGACAGTTTATAGCAATATGTCCTATCCAATTACAAGAAAAGCATTTCAAAGGTAGCTTACCTTTGTATTTACCGGTTCCTTTAGGAAGCTTCCTGGCAAGAAGAGCTTCAAATGCCATCAGAATCTCCTCATCATTCATTTCTCTGCTCTGACTAGGTTCCCCACTAGTGCTAGCCTCTTTTCCTTTTTCGGATGGTATAATAGAGGCTTTAAATGCTAATTCAGCCTTTTGAACACTGCCATCAAAACTATTTAGCTCATAGGCTGTTAACTTGGCTATGATGGAGTCCAAGGATACTTTAGACTTATCTATTGATCTCAGCTCCTGAATAGTAGCAACCCTTATTGCATAGACTGGCAATAGGGATCTCAGGACTTTGCTTACTATAGTGGAATCTTCTATTTTACCACCTGCACTCTTGATTTCTCCAACAACTATTTTGATTCTTATTCCATACTGCTGAATGGTCTCACCTTCAACCATCCGCATATCTTCAAACTTCCCTCTCAAGCTTTCTTCCTTAGCCTATTTTACATGTTCATCACCACCATAGATATTTTCAAGAGCATCCCATACCTCTTTGGGATTTACCTTGTCCTGAACATCAATAAACTCAATGTTGGATAGACTACTGATGAGGGCTTCCATGACTTGCCCATTTTCTTGGATCTCTCTTTTTTGGTCATTGGTGAGAGTACCGGTGGGGACAACATAGACATTCTCAACATAACTCCAGTGTTCAGCACCCATGGTTCTGATGAATATCTTCATCCTATCTTTTCATATACCAAAATTTTTCCTCTTAGACTTTGGACCTTCCCTCTTCATCATTTGACTTGAATCTTTACCTCAAGCGGTTAAGCTTACAACACAGAGGACCTAGAGTGCTCTGATACCAATTGATAACTCAATGATGAACCAATAGTACCAAACCAGTATTGAGAGGGGGAGTGAATCAGTACAAACAAAAATATAGTCCAAAACTGATTTGACAGCAAATACTCCAAATGACTGGCAAGCAGTGATACTAGTTGAAACAGAGTGCAACCGGTAAAACCCAGAATAACTAAAACAATCATAAACCGGTCACTTACTAAGCTTTCCTCTTAGCTCAATACTATAGTACCATTACACCCTCATGCATGAATAGGTAAACTATCATCTGATCTTCACAACAGTTAGTTCAATATGTTTTATAGACAGACATAAAACATAGAACCATCATATGTTCAACAGGTAATAACGAAGCATCACAAGATAAAAGCATCACACATGACACACATATTTTTCACTTGGAAACCCAACTAGGAAAAAACACGGTGGGGATGAATACCCACAATCTGCTTTTGAACTCTTTAGGAGTCCGCTCTGTTAGGAGCCTTGTCCAGTTAAAGACATTACAATAGATTCTACTAGGAACCGATCCTGTTAGGGATCACCCGATTAAGGGATGGCTACAATACCCGGTTAAGGGTTAAACTTGGTTGGGGTTACCTTGTTAGAGGATTTCAAGAACTCAATAGCTAAAGGATCTCCAGAGCTCTATAGCTTCCCAGAACTCATTAACTTTGAGTTACCCTGTTAAGGGATTTGAATCAAGTCGGTTAGAGCTACCCTATTAAGGGATTTGTATCAAGCCAGTTAAGGCTACCCTGTTAAGGGATTTCACAACTATTGAAGTGGTTAAAGATCAATAGGAATTACAATGATCTGGTAACAGCACTCAATGCTAATGCAAATCCATTTTGGCTCCTCTTCACCTTCTGCACATTCACTTTGCAGGTATCTCTTCTCTCCTTTGGTCTGGCAAGAATCACATATCACTTCCCTTGGATACACACTCACAAATTTTGCCAACAACCTTAGAAAGAAACACAACATCGACCTTATAGGAAATAGACAAGTCGGTAGCAATAACCCTAAACCCTAAACCTGTTAGGTTAAGCAATTCAAGCAGTTCAATCCTAACCGTTGAATCATGCTACATTAAATACAACAATCTTGAATCGATCTCAAGACATTCTCCATCATCCATTATCCACCGATTTCATGGCGGCTGATAACCCATCACGCATTATCATCGTTTGACAAACTTCACACATTCCCGAGGTAGATAGGAATAGTCTTCTTCATGCAAGCTTCTTCACGCGCACAGAGATTACGTGGGAACACGACCTGTTCTTCGTTATATTGCTAACTCATCACACAAAGATCACCGATTGAGTCACACAGGCTTGAGGTACTCCAACCAGAAATCCTGAAGTGGAAACTACCTACCAACTGGTAGCCATACAATGCTTCCATGTGTCAGTTCCCATAACTACATGTCGGTTCATCTTGACATGCTGGTTCATCTTGAACAAATATACTGCTTCACTTTGGCATATATACCAGTTCACACATATGTCGGTTCTCTCTTCTCACATATCACATATTGACATCAATGACAACATACAATATCATTATGTCCTTATACCGGTTCACATAATGCCAACAAGATCAATGTAGCAAGCCCAAATGCTTCCCGATAATATAGAAAGGAAAATAAGAGAGTTGATGAGAACTTTCCGCAAAAAGAATGAGACACTTCTGCCTAGTATTGAGAATGAAAATGGGGAAATTAAACCTTTATAGTTACGAAAATAAGAGGCAGAAAGAGTTATCAACACACAGGTGGACATGATTTGTGATGATTTAGACACCATCATGTTGGAGGACAGCATGGATAATATAATACACACAAGATCATTTTTTGAAAGTTTTGAAAGGGAGGCGAATCAAGTAGCAATTAAGTACATTCCCTACAGGGCAAAAGTTGGTGAGGTTATGATTTTCAAATGGCTGTCAGATGAGGAATATGTTGAATGGAGCAAATCTATTTGAATGATGAATGAGGACATCAATTAGTTAGTTAGTTAACTATGTGATGTGGAAGTCTGGCAGATAGTTTTGGTTCTATGCAATGGTCACTTTTTGGACATGAGCAGTAAAAGAGGTGGGCCCTTCCCAAATCTTCATTGACAACAGCAAAAGGGAAAAGAAATGCATAAAGTGTAAAGATGAATCAGTTGCAAATATTTTGGTCTTGGTTATGGCATTCCTTAAATGGAATATTTTGTAACTACATTGTAGGTAACCAATCATATTTGAATGACAGGTGTCTCCTTTGGCCTGTAGCTTGTTCTACTCCCTTATTTCTATAAAAGGGAATTCAAGGCCAAGAGAAAGGGTTCTAAGTTTGGTCTTTGTACTTAATAATTTTGAAAATTCTAAGAGTCATAAGGTTCCTGTAGCAAATCTTAGTTGAAAGTGAGAAATTGTAAGGATTTTGGAAAGAAATAGAGAAGAGACGTGTGTCTATATTTTTCTTACGGGTTCTTGAAGGAGTTATGTGTAAATGGTCTTTATGACAGAGATAGCAAATTGACTTAAAAGGAAATATAATTCTGATTTATTTGTCTCCTTTGTGAAATTCTATCATCTTTTGAATGATATATGATTAAGGATTTCTTTCATTCAGTGTAGTGTTGTGGCGTATGTACTTTATATTCCTCCTTTGATCTAAGCAGTCAATTAAAACACTTAAGTAGAATTGCAGAGTGATAGGACTTGTTCGTGGATCTGATAAGTAGTCTAGATCAGGGTTGTAGATGGAAAATGTTGTAAGGCAATGTTTTCTCAAGATCTGAATGCTATTAGATTAATTCTATTGTAACTCATTTATATATGTTGAGCTCAATCGCCCAATGGATAAATCACCGGTCATAGTTGGTCATGAGTCCTTACTGTTATTTCTAAGCTCTATTCATCTGTGTTTGGTGCATAACTGATTCTTATCAAGTACCACTTTTATTTTATATGTACCATTGTGTGTTTCGTCCATCTCAAGCTCCATCTAGGTTGAGGATCACTAAAGGACTAGCCATCCTTGAGAATTCTCACTGGTGTTGAGCCCATATCTGAGATTTTCTACTTACTTTTGGTGAAGGTATAAGTATGGCACAGAGATTATAAGTTCATCAAAGGACCACCCTCCTGGGTTTTGCACAGCCCAAAGTGTAGAAGGATAAGCAGTAATCCTTGTCATATGTTGGTCCAAGTCCTTGGAGATTTCAAATAGTTGGAGTTGGCTTCTCCTTTGATAAATCCGAATAATCAACTTGGTTTCTGCTTTCTCACAGTGTAAACCCCATTCCGAGGCACCAACAATATCATCAGTTAGAGATCATGGATGAGGACATTTTTAAAACAGCCTTCAAAACTAGGTATGGTCATTATGAGTTCATATTTCTACCCTTTGGACTAACAAATGCACCTACAACATTCATGAACTTGATGAATAATGTATTCAAAGATTGCTTAGATAAATTTGTGTTGGTATTATTGGATGATATTCTTATATATTTCAAGTGTGAAGAGGAACATCTCCAACACTTGGGAATTATCTTATAAAGGTTAAGGGAGAATAAGTTGTATGGGAAGCTCTCTAAATGTACATTCTTTTAGAAGAAAGTACAATATTTAGGTCATGTAATTTTAGCAAAGGGAATTGCAATTGATCTTGCAAAGATTAAAGTGAATTTATATCGAATTATGATTTCAACATCAATTACATTAAAGGAAAGGAGAATAGAGTTACAAATTCCCTCAGTAGGAGGCATGTCTCCTCAACGGTATCTATCCAAACTAATTTCAAAGGTCAAGTATTGCAAAAATCCAAGGGTGATGAGTATTATGAGCAAGTCAAGAAGGCACTCTCAAATAATCCACAAGACCCAAGGTATGAAGGATTTCTTTGTGAACTCAATGGATTATTAAGGTTTCAAGGAAGAATCTATGTACCCAACTCTAGGGAATTAAGGGATTTAGTATGGAAAGAAGTTCTTATAGCATTGGATATTCTGGACATCCTGGAGTAACAAAGTTGTTGGTTGATGTTAATCCATTTTATTTTTGGAAAGGTATGAAAAGGGATGCTACAAGATTTGTAGAAAGTTGCTTGGAATGTCAGAGAGTTAAGGCAAAACATCGTCATCCTGCAGGATTGTTGTATCCTCATGAAGTTCTAGAGGATTTTTTTCAAGGTCTACCTATGTCAAGGAATAAGCATAATACTATTCTAGTAGTAGTGGAAAAGCTTACCAAGGTAGCACATTTCATTCTAGGGAATTTGACCTATGGAGCACCTATTATAGCGAAAAAGTTTATCCAAGAGGTGTTTAGATTACATGGAATCCCTGAAAGGATAATTTCAGATAGGGATGCTCGTGTGACATCTAGTTTTTGGCAAACCTTGTTTTATTCACTTGGAACTCAGTTGAAAATAAGTGTAGCATACCATTTAGAAACTGATGGTCAAACTGAGAGGGTAAACCAAGTATTGGAAAATTAATTGAGAATGTATTGTATGGATTAGCAATATAAGTGGGAAGATTACTCACCCTTGGTATAATTTGCATATAACAACTCTTACCACTCTACAATTAAGATGGCTCCATTTAAAACATTGTATGGAAGGAAGTGTCAAACTTCTATAAGTTGGGATAAGCTTAAGGATAGGATAAATATTGGACCTGACATGCTAGAAAAAATGGAAGAGAAAGTTGGAATAATTAAGCAGAGATTAGAAAAAGCTAATGATAGGCAAAAGAGTTATGCATATTCCAAGTGGGTGCCTAGACACTTTTCAGTAGGAGAAAAAGTAATGCTAAGGGTTAAGCCTCACAAGAGTTCCAGTAAGTTTGGAAAGTCATCCAAACTAGCACCACATTTCATAGGTCATTTTGAGGTCCATGAAGAAGTTAATCATGTTGCTTACCAAAAAAGTGTTGCCACCAGCTCTTGCCAAGATGCACATTGTCTTTCACATGTCATACCTTAAGAAATACATACCTAGGGATAATAATGTAATTGATTGGAATGCCTTGCAGGTATAGGATCCAGGAGTGGTAACAATCGATCCTCTCTAGGTACTTGAAACACATAAGCTCCACTTGCATAATAGAGAGGTTATGCAATGCAAGGCCCAGCAGGATCAATATGCAGAGGATTTTGCTACCTAGGAGGATTATGTTGAGATGAAGCAAAAATTTCCTCATATTTTGTTTGAGTTTGAAATTTTATTAAAAAAAACAATGCTACTATGTTTTATTTTAAGTTTTGTTTTTAGTTGATACTAAAAAATCATTGTGGATGATGATTTTGTTGTCAATTTGGAGGAATTGATTATGTGTTGCATTGATGTCAACACTAGTTGTTTTGTTGTCTACCAGCTTCCAGTAGAGTGGTTGGATTGTGATATTGATCTGGAGACCATCTCTAGTATTCTCCAATTTCGTTCGGCTTGTGGCATTGGCTTGGATTGGTTATTCATGTGTTTCTGATGCATATCACATTCAATTGGTTTGTGATTTGATGATCTAGATGCTATCATTTGTTCTAGTAAGCCTTTTGGTCACCGGTAAGGATTTTACTGACAGTGCTTTGATGAATATCTTTTGATGAATCTAATAAGTGGTGTTGGTGCGGCTTCTAGAAGGTTATCAGGATGTTGATGGTTATATTGTTTGTTTTCTAGTTGATTGGTGGTGTTTCATTTGGCTTATGGCGACCTATTATAGGTCTGGTCTTATTCTGCTAGCTTATGGACCGGTCTGTGTAACGTGTTGGTTGATGCTCCCGATGCATCATCGGTTGGATTTATTGTTTGGATTATGTTGTTTTGGTCTTAGGCAAACTTGGTTTATCATTGGTTTGCGGGATTATGTAATGGATCTATTATATTATCTTCTAGGTGGTCGACCTAATTGTTTAGGTCTCGGGTTGGTATAAATATGATGTAAGATCTCTTTGTAGATCGTGGTTTTATGGGATATAGGATTATCTATGTGTGAATAATGTTGTAATCATATGCAAAGGTTTTGGTCGATCATAGGAGCTCAAATTGGGTTTGTGAAAGAGGTTTAAGACCTCCGGTATAGAGCTTAACTGGAACTGTACTCAGGCATAGGAGATTCTATTCTTGTAGTTCATTCATATTTTTGGATTCTAGTCCAAATTTCTTTGTAGTCAGTGAGGCTCCTTTTGTGATGAGCAGTGTGCTCTAGGCAGTGTGCCTTTCTGCATATGTAGGCCCCTCTTATTGTAATCACATACTTGTTGCAGAAGTATTATCTAGACTGTGGGTAGGCTTCCCATTGTGGTTTTTCCCTTTAATGGGTTTTCCACATACAAATCTTGGTGTTATGTGTTATGAATGGTTGGTTAATTATTTTGTAATTTATGTTTATGCTTAACTGTTACATTTTCTATTCCGGTATTTGATTTATGCATTCTAGTAGAAGGTTATGTGAGCTTAAAGTTTTATAATCTATTGACAACTGATTCACCTCGCCCTCTCAGTTGTCCATCAGTTATCCTAACAAATTTACAAGGAGAAGGATATGTTACACCCCATTGTGACATTATATTTACTATTAATTGTTTTAGTTAAAATGCTTTATCACATGAATATGTTTTGGAATATGTATGTATTTTGATTAGGAATAAAATGAATAATTATGCAATCAATATGATATTTTGATATGAAATATATGATGAATATATATATGTATGTTTTAATAATAGTTGACTACTATTGTGATGTGTTAAGTTGGATGCAAGAAATGAACAAGCCTCTAGATGGGAGGAAGAGTATTACTCAAGAGAGGAATTTGGTTTGGTAATCTTATATATGTGCCTTATTGAGGTATCACATACTCACAACCTAATCGGTCAAGGTGGCTTAGATTAGTTGGGTTACTGGTAAGATATCTTTTGTCTTTGGAGTAACGGTTAGTATGGTTTGATTATCCTTGTTGGGAATGTTGGATTGAATCTCTTTGATAGGAATTAACCCTTGTGTTTTGTTATCTATATATTGATGAATATATATGTATATACAATTAATGGGTTAAAACTTAGTAAATTGAAAGGGTGTAATTTTGGGCATGTTACAAATATATATTATGCTAGGGGTCCATAGAAAATTTTAAACCATGAGTTCCATTGGCCAACAAGGTGTGTTATGTTGGGTGATTCATGATTGCATCATGGATTTTGTTGGCTAGCGAGTTGAGTTATGCTAGGTGATCCATGAAAAAATAGAGAGAATCAAATTCTAATAGACAACTGTTGGAATCAAGGAACACTGGGAGCGAGAGTGAATCAGTGTTCTGCAATTTATAACCTTATTTACTTGTCCTTTTAACCACTTAATGCAGATGAACAAAAGAAAGATGCAGAAACACAAATCAATCAGCAACAACACCATAACACCAGATTTCATACGTGGAAAACCTAGTTAAAGGAAAAAACCATGGTGGGAGTGAGACCCACAATATAATTATACTCTAGTAGAATAAGAATATTCCATTGAGAATGCACATGCATTCAGGCACACTTTTTAGAGCTCATTGCTCAAAAGAAAGAAGGGGAACAACCTTGAAAGGCTCACTGCCTTACAAAATCTCTTACAAAAGATAATTGGAATGTTTAAACTGAAAAATAGTATCTACAAATGCCAGGGTATAGTTCTGGTTAAGCACAAAACTCTTGATCACATACTACTCTGCTACACTACCTTGTTATGATATTCTTCAATATTTCAAAGTAGAAATCCTTCACTTGCACACGTGCAACTGTGCACACTCAATCAAAACTACTTTCCACACCACTATCGATATCAACAATGATCATAGATCCATCGATCTTTTACATCCTCAACATGAAATTTGATCTTCTACATGTCAGCTTCAAGAACGCTATCCAAATAATGAAATTTGTATACCAAGTTGGCTTAATTCAAACTCCAATGCATATTCGGACCAAAAATAATTGTCCACATGCTACCAAAATTGTCCAACAGCATGCCACAATCAAATAACTAAGCATCAAAATTGATCCACATAATTCACACAATGATTATTTACATAATAATGCTAAACTGCTCTGTCAAACTGAGAACCAACACACTGGATCATCTAACTCAACTATGAGTCAACACCGGATGCCACAAACCTATAATATGGTAGATAACACATCCATAATGCTTCCCTGAGATCCACAACATAAGATATAAATATGTATTGAAGTACGGATCGATCAACCTGTTCTCTGTCAAATACTTTGTTTTACAGCCTGTCGGACTTAACCAAAATCAATCACTCTTCTGGTAAGAACAAAATGAGCTATGCAGATGGGTGCATTAGAATTACTTGCCATAAATGATAATATTGGATTATCTATGCAGTGTCTCTTGCCAACAATCTCCCCCTTTGGCATTGATGGCAACACTTAGTGAAAAATGACTAAGTGTCAGAACCAAAACCAAAACACTATACAATGCAACCAAAAATATAACAACCGGACTCCAAAAGTCAAAAAATCCCCCTAAGATCAACCATTTTCACTATCCTACACTCCCCCTTTGACATCAATGGCAAAGATGGGATTCTAGAGACCAAAATTATACATAAAATTTTATATACAGAAGCATATATACACACAGACCTAACTTACAAAAACTTGAAGATATCTTCAAAACTGTTCTTCAATTAATCCAAATGGATATCCCATCCCTTCTTGAGGCACTCCAAGATAGATATGAGACCACTAAACAAATAGGCTTGTATCTCTGTTGATTTAAGACTAAGGTTTCACTAGCATCCTGAGCATCTTGAGTATCCTTCAACGCACTTAACATAATGTCCAACTTGGGAGTGATATGACTCCAAAGTTCACCAACTCTGCCAATAATCCTCTCCTTGTCATGGTTCTAACTCCTGATTTTTTCAAGTAGGGATATTACTTGATCTTCTTGACTACTCATAGAAACTAACAAAGGATCAAGAGACTGAGATATTCAGGTTAATTGATCCTAATTCTCCTTGGACTTCTCATCAATGTCCTTAGTGAAATTTGACAATGATCAGCATGATTTGTAAATATTTCCACCTTCAGATAATCCATCTTGCATACTCTTGACACAAGTATCTAATGTAGCTTTATCATCAACAATCATCCTCTTCAATGTATGGAGCCATTTTGCATTAAACTCACTACGGACCTTCACCTCAGCTAATTTCTCCAAAGATACAAAATGAATATCCACTAAATTTATCAAACTCTTTAGTTGTTCTTGTTGGAAAGTGTGTTGGAGCTCCATTATTGAATGCTGCTTTAAATAATATTGATGATTTTTGGATTGCAGGGTACTAATTGAGTAGTTCATTAAGTTGTGATTGCATTAGTTTCATTGTTATTTTCTTGTTTCCTTGATCTATCCTTCGCAATTTATTTCAAAAGAGTTTTGAATCATAAAATAAATAAATAAAGTGAGGTTATTGGAACTTATTGGTATTTCTTTAACCAGCAGGCCCCTTAATAGGTACAGCTACATCAACCATTGAGTTTCCCATAATCATCGAGACCGGACTATAGAGACCTTGGAGTAGTTATTTTCTCGAAACTTATTATTTTTCAGGAGAGGTGGTGAGTGGTCACATAAACTACCTGACTGTTGGTGAGTATCACATGTGTTTTTCTAAAATGGAGTATCACATGTGTTTTTATAAAATGTGGGCATTAAATTTTCAAGAATACTAGATGCAAGGGTAGGCAACTCACTGTCTTTGGTGTGAGACTTCAAAAAATCCTCACTTGCCTTGGCTTGATAAAATGAAGCTAGTTGAAGCTTCTGAATAGAGAACAAAGTGGCAAGGTTGATTAGTCCTTGGACAAAATTTGGATCATCAATGATTTGCTTACCTTTCACTGTCCCTGTAGTGTCTCTTGCTTCCGTGTTTTTACCTTTTATATCAACTTCAATTTTGACTTCAACCTTCTGCTTCTCTGTTACCTTCTCTACACCATCCTAAGGCGGGATTGCATCCTTATCAAATGTTTCAATAGTGTCAATCGAAGGATTATGAGTATCCTCAACCTCATCTACTTCTTCTTCACCCTTATCTACCACATCCTCATTTCTAGCATCTTCTAGATCATTCACTTCTACCAAATCAATTTGTTGCACTTCTAGAATAGATGGAGTGTCATCCTTTGTCTGATCACCTTGGGATGGCATGCTTAGAGTTTCTAGACCATATTTAGGAGCATCATCCTGAGTTTTCTCAGGGATAACCTCATACTAATTTTGAAGCAATACTTTCCTCAAGATCCTTTTTGTATCCTCAATAACTTCTTAAGTTTTTCCAATCATGATCCTATTTACTTTACTCTTTCTCCTGAACTCATTCTTGGTCTCCTTGAGAATCCTTGCAATCTCCTCATTTGCAATTATAGGGCAAAGTTCTACCAACACATATTCCCTTAATATTTCTTCTTCCTTATTTGCAGTTCTCCTGGTCATCTCCAAAATATCATACAATCTCTTAGGTATTTCAGATAGTATTTCTACTAGAGTTATACTATACACATTTAAATACTTAACAGTAGCTTCCTCTAAAGTCCTTTTTCCATTATCATCAAAATTGTCATACCATTTAGACATTAGCTTCAAATTTCCATTCTTTACAATCTCATCCACAATTTCATCTAATGGCATAGGAGGTTTGACTGTGAATCTTACTTGCTTAATTATCATGTCTATTACGGAGGTTTTTAGTTTCCTGCTTGGCTTGTCTACACTGGATGGCTTCTCCTTAGCAACTTTAATGGACTTAGCTACTTTGGCCTTTACCTCCTTAACTGCATCATCAAACTCTATCTCCTCATCGTCAGGAGCTGCAACATATATTCTGGATCCCTTTTCTTCCTTCATCTTTTCTCCTTTTTCAAATGGCATGGCTGATGATTTTGATGATTTGGCAAGATTGGAGGAGGGTGCAGAGCTCCTTGACTGCCTTGGCTTTGAAGCAGAAGCTTCCAGTTTAGCTTTCTTTTCGTTAAAATTATGCTCTTTAGATAGGCTATTTCTTTTTATTGCCTCTTGGACCGCCTCCTTGGTGATCCCAATGCTTTCAACGTATGCTTCAACCTCCTTCCTTACTCTCTTCTAGATTTTTGGCTTCTTGAATTGTTTATGCAGTTTAAGGCTCTTCTCAGTATAGGTTTTCAGCCTCTCTTCAGAAGTGTCCACCTATTTGTGTTGGCATTTGCATGAAGATTGCATTAATGATATGTTATGTTGTCATTGATGTCAATTGATTCAGTAATGATGTTGCTAATATTGTTGTTATTGTTGATATTTTCTTATAAGCAGTAGGAAGAGATTTGTGAAGGTTATTGCAAACTGGTATGTAAGTTTGTAAGTTGAACCGGTAATCGGAGTAAAAGGTTAAACCCTTTCTATGTTATGTAACTGGTAAATCCTACTAGTTGTTTTTGTTAAACCCTAACCAATTAAGGTTATTGAATTGGTTATATTGGTTGAGCGGTAATGATGGTAACACGTAAGGTCATTATATGAAGACAAGTTCAAAATGTTTTGGCGCATCTGTTTGTCTAGGGAATGAAGAAAATGTATTTTGTCTAATGCAAAATGCATGATGAGTTACTGAGCTTGATGAAGTGGTAATCAAGGAGTGGTTGAGGTTTTCTTGATTGATGTGTAGAGATTGCTATTAAATCCAACAATCATGCTTGTACCGACTTGTTTGTAATCTCGATGAGAGGATTAGATTTTTGTTGTATTACCGACCTAATTGATTTGTATTTAAGGTCAATGAAGTTGTTTTGTTTAGAGTTGGCAACAGTTGGCAGAAATCAGTTGAGTGTGTAATTGTTGAACCGAAGAATGAGTCTACAATTTGAGTAAACACAGATAGAATCTTAAATGGATCTGATCAAGCAAATGTAGTTCTATTCAGACAGATCAAGAAACTCCTGTTGTTTTCTAACAATTATAGCAGAATTGAAATCTCCTAACTGGGTAAGCTCTAACAAGCTTGGTTACTTATTAAATCCTCTAACAAGGTGGTCCATTAGATTGGATTTTCAAATCCTCAACTGAGGTTACTCCTTATAGGATATTTGCTTCTAACAAGGCATTTGTAGTCAATCCCTTAACCGGGTGATTCCTAACAGGATCAGTTCTTAACAGGACTTTTGTAAAAGCTTTAACAGGCTTGGCTCCTAACAAGGCGAACTTCAGAAGAGTTCAAATATTATCTTGTGAGTCTCATCTCACCATGGTTTTTACCTATTTGGGTTTTCCATGTATAAATACTTGTGTCATGTGGTGAAGTTTTTAGTCGTTATGATCTTATGGTTGATTTGATTAACTGTTTAACTTTTTCTAATAAGTCATGATAACCCAATGCATTGAGAAGTGAAGTATTGACATTTGATAAAGCATTTGGATGTTTACAAGTTAAATGTTGTTTACTGTTAAGTTGTTGTAACAGTTAACCGATATTCTTATTAGTATTGATCTTTACAGTTGTATTTCATTGATAAGATTACTTTGCATGTTTGAGTTTGAGTTTGGGATGTTATTATCAATTTTTTCTAGTTACTAATTCACCCCCCCCCCTCAGTAATCTACCAGATACTTATTCTTTCATCATACCATCAATTGGTATCAGAGCGTTTCAAGTCCTCTAAGGTCTAAGCCTAACAACTTGAGGAAAAGATCTGCTAGATCATGATGAAGAAGGAAGGTCCGAAGTTCAACAGAGAAAACTATAGAATATGGAGCAATAGAATAAAAATTTACATCAAGAGTCTGGGAAGTCAGTATTGGGATCATATAGATACAAGTATATTGCACCTACTGGAATTTGGACTGATGATCAGAAGAAAGAACAACAACAAAATCATCAAGCATTGGAAGCTATTATCAGTTCCCTATCTGATGTTGAATATGTAGATGTTCATGGTCTTGAAATTACATATGAAGTATGGAAAAAACTTGAAGAGATTTATAGCGGTGATGAACATGTTAAGATTGCTAAAGAAGAGAGTCTAAGTGGAAATTTTGATGACATGAGTATGTCTGAAGGTGAGAATATCTAGAAGTATGGTCAAAGGATAAAAGAGATAGTCGATGAAATTAAGAGTTCAGGAGGGAAAGTAGAAGATGCCACAGTAATGAGTAAGGTACTGAGAACCCTGCTACCAGTCTATGCTATTCGATTTGGAGCTATTCAAGAGCTAAAATCCATTGACAAAACTAAGGTAACTCTTGACTCCATCATTAGCAAGCCTACTACTTTTGAATTAAATAGTTATGATGGTAGTGTACAGAAATCTGAGTCTGTATTTAGAGCTTCTGTTTCTAACCTATCTATGAGAAAAAATAGAGATACTAGTCATGGTTATGATTCTAGATCCAGTAGAGATGTTGACGATGAAGACAGTTTAGTGGAGCTTGAAGCATTATTGGAAAAGCAGTTGCCTAGAGGCACTGGTAAATATAGAGGTAAACTGTCTTTAAAATATTTTGCATGCAACAAGAATGGTCACATAGAGGCTAATTGTCCTAATAGTGAAAATGAACACAAGAGAGATAAATTCAAGAAGTATAAGGGTAAAGGCAAAAGAGATTGTCTTATTGCTATTGATAGTGGTATCACTGATGAAGAATCTGATGATGATGCTAGTGAAGATATTTTGTTTGTAGTTATTAAGGAAGAGATATCAGACCAGAAGGCATTAGTATCTAGGATGGATAACTCCGATGATTGGATCATTAGTAGTGGTTGTTCATATCATATGACCGGTGGTCGAAGCAAATTTATTTCCTTGAAAGAATTTGATGGTGGTGTTGTTAGATTTGGCAATGACTCGCCTTGCATGGTTAAAGGTAAAGGAGTTATTTCTCTTAATGGGAAGAGAAGTGCAGATGATGTCTACTGGGTTGAAGGACTAAAGCATAATCTTTTGAGTGTGGCACAACATAATGACAAAGGATAACCACTAAAGTTTAAAAATGGTGTGTGCAAAATCTTTGACAACAAAGGTGAATTGATTGCAACCGGGAAACAAACCAAAGGTAACCTGTTTCATCTTAATTCTAAAGTTAGCAACTATTTTATTGCAAAAATAGATGATAGTTGGCTTTGGCATAGGAGATTTTGTCATATAAACTTTGATAACATTATTAAAGCGAGTAAGTCCAAGACAGTGAGAGGTTTTCTTCAGTTAGACAAACCGGTTAATGCTCTTTGCAAAGAATGTCAGTTAGGAAAGATGACTTCTTCAATTTTCAAAAGCAAATTCTTTTCAGCAGAGCACTTTTTAGATTTGGTTCATACAGATCTTTGTGGACCAATAAGAACAAAAATAATTCAAGGTGATAGATATTTTATGATTCTCACTGATGATTTCTCAAGGATGATGTGGGTCACATTCTTGAAGAATAAGACTGAAGCTTTTGGTAAGTTCAAGGCATTCAGGGCCTTAGCAGAGAAAGAGAGTGGTAAGAAGATAAAATGTCTAAGGACATGTTGTTCATCAAAATTGATTGACCCAAGTACACCTACAATTGATCTATGAAGTAGCTAATTCAATCTATGAAGAACCTCAGGGCTTGGACAGCATGACAAGGATATGAATCCTTCTACTCTTCAAGCTCTGCAAAACCTAGGCGGGTATACCTTTGATGCTTAAAATTAAACCTATTACACACCTATGACAGCATCAACAGAAACAGATGGATCTCACAAGGCTTAACAACTAGGAGGTTACTGTAGATGCTGTCATAGGTGTGTAACAGGTTTAATTTTAGACATCAAAGGTATACCCGCCTAGGTTTTGCAGAGCCTGAAGAGTAGAAGGATTCATATCCTTGTCGTGTTGTCCAAGCCCTGAGGTTCTTCATATATTGAATTGGTTACTTCATAGATCAATTGCAGGTGTACTTGGTTTATTCAATTTTGATGAACAATAAAAATGGCGACTCTGCTGGGGAAGCTGAATAGAAATTGCCTAATTTCATCGAGCCAGTTTGTCCATTGTATATGCACAGAGTTGAAAATGTCTTTTATGGTTGAGGAATTTAGTATTATGTTCTGTGGTTGTAATGATGTTGTCTGCTATTAGAGAAAGATTCTTGTGAAGAATTAGAGAAAATATACATTGTTGAGAGTTGTAAGAAGTCCTTACATTTGTTTATGAATTCTTCTCAATGTCATAATTGGGTGGCGACTCTAGTCTCTCTACCGGTGCTTGCAGGAAGTTTGTATTTCAAGATTTTCATAAGATTGGTAGATGATTTGATAAATCATATTGGGGTATAGATAATTAAATTGGTTGCAGGTTCAGACATGAATTTTTCATCATAAAAGCTTGATAAGAAAGTGCAGAAAGATACACATAGATTTGGTGTTATTTTCCCAAATCCATATGTGTTAAATAGCCTGGAAGAGTGTTTATTGTAGCGAGATTGAAGGAGACAATAAAGAATTTAAATATGTGTTGAATGGCATTCTATTGTTCAAAATGTCCTCTATGCAAGAGGTGGCGACTCTAAGATAAAAGACCATGCTGAAAGTTGAAGTAAATGTTCAGATCTACAAGTATTACAGCTGCAAACACCCAAGTATTTTCAGAAGTTTCAATGCAAGAAATTTGTTCTGAAAATTTGAATGAGTAGAATAGTTTCCCCATTAAGTGAACAGCACTAGTAAAGAGGGAAAGAGAGGAATCACAAACTTATTTGCATATCTATTTTGCTGAAATATCCAATATATATGTTCTTTTGTAGTATGCAAATTTTAAAAGCTTTGTGTCAAGCAATGTTATGAATAGATTTGGATGATGATATGTGCTTGAAGTGTTTCATTGTTTTATCCAAGGTTGTATAATCATTTGTGGGAGTAAGAAGGAATGAGTAGTGAAGTTTTTCAGCCTTGTGTATTGCCACATATGACCATGTCCAGTAAACTAGAACAACCATGTAATAGGAAAGGTTTCAGTATGAACCATTATGTTGCTCTAAATTTTGAAGGTATTCCAAGTTACCCAAATCCCATACCCACGGAAATTAGAAAGTATTTGCCCATATTCAGTGGGAAGAAATCAGAATCAACATGTCAACATGTTAAAAGATTTTCAGATTTGATGGGAAAGTTTGAAATTTGTCAAGAAGATGTGTGCACGAAGTTATTTGTCGAGTCATTGAAAGAGGATGCAATGGATTGGTTCTCTTTTTTGCCGGTAGATTATATTTCCTCATGGGAAGAATTAATTTCAGACTTCATAGACCAATTTGTTGAAAAGGTGAGTGATTATGATATGTTGAAAGATTTCACATACATACAAATGAGGGAAGATGAATTGGTATCAACATTTAATATCAGGTTTTCACAAACATTGTCTAAAACTTCCAGAAAGTATATGTTTGATGATAAAGTATGTCTGGATATTTATATGAGTTCTTTTGACATAGGTTTCTTATTAAGAAACAAAGAACCCAAAACTTTGTATGAAGCCTTTAACACAGCTAGCGATATTGAAAATAATTTAAAATTTAGGATCTCAAAGAGATTTGTGTCTGTTGTTGTTTCTTGCCAAAACACCTTCAATGGTGAAATACCATGTGAAGCTGAGAAAATCATTCCTTGTCAAAATATGTCAAGCCCTATTGTTCCAAATGGTTTTGCTAATATATGTGATTCAGATTTAAATGAGAGTCAAGAATCTCTGCTGTCAATGGTGGTTGTCTCTCACAGTAATGATGGAATGATCAGTGGGAAATGTTGTGATAATGTTGATACAGGGATAGATAGATATAAAGGATATGTACCATTTGATTTGTATGCCGGTTATGCTGATTATGTGACTGCAAATTATCAAGTAAATCATGCATCTCTCAAGGTTAATGATAATGAAATTAATGAGGATGATGACCATCGATCTTTACATGTTGTTGATGTATTTGATGTTGAAGTACCAAATACTAAGGGATCACCAAATGTTGTTGATTATGTAAGTGAAAATGTGCAATATGATGTAAATCAGATTTTGATTAAGTCTGATAAAACTGAAAATGAAATTGTGGATGATGTCGATAGTGTTTTCAATGCAAGTATACCCACTGATGATTGTGTTTCAGAATGGAGTGGTGCTGCTAATTATGAGGATACTGAGTTTGATTTTCAACACCTTGAAGGTATACAAATTAACAATGAATATCATTTTCAGAATGAGAGGGATCTTGGCACGATTTATTCACTTTCTTATGATCAGCAAATGAATGCCAGTCATGCAGCTGATGATGGTTATGAGAATTCTTATTATTCATCTTGTGAAGATGATATAAAGGGAGACCAAGTTATATACTTCAGTCATGAATCTGAAAATGAAAATGTTTTTGAAGATAAGAATATATGTGACAGTGTGGATAATGTTTTATTTTCAGATTTAAATAAACCCATATTTGAATGCTTTCAGAATTTGAAGTACCATGGAGAGAATGTGAATCTTGATAGTATGGTTGAACCGGATATGGATTTCTTTGCCTTTGATATTAGTGTTCATGGTGCTGATTTAATTATGGAAAATGTTGAAGTTTCCCCTTGTGTTGAACAAGTTTGTAATGCTGATGTAGTTCCGAACAGCAGTAGCATGGGTTGTAAAAATTTACTTCATGATGAAGATAAGAGGCATGGGTTGTGTGATGACTACTTCAGACCACAAATGGAAGTTTTTCAGGCGGATGTAAGTCTGAATGAAAAAGATTTAGCTAGGGATTTGCTTCAGCCAGAGGTATGCATTATTTTCCATGAATGGGATATTGAGGATGTGGATGTGTTGAGTTTGATAAACGAGGATAATATAGAATGTGATCAACATAGTGAAGTATCACATCTGGATCGTGATATTTATGTTCCTTGTTTGCACCAATTGGTTAGTAATGCCCCTCATTCTATGAATTTAAATGATAATAAGGCATGTGCTTATGAGAATTACAATGTTGAGATTGAATGCTTTATTCTTGAAGTTCAACATGATGATTCCTTTGCAAATGATAGAATTGATTGGGATAGTGAAATGTATGGCAGCTTGTGGGAAGGCCTCTATTGTGAATTGTCTCATGAATTTACTTTTGAAATAGTGTGTGATTACAAAGTTCAAAATTAGGCAAAAGGTGTGCACACCAGCTGTTACAGGAATGAGATGAAAGAGGTTGATTATAAGGATTATGCTAGGTTGTTTTTGAAAGGTACCTTTGTTTGGATCATGATGTCAGGTGATGAGAATCAGATTTTTGACAGAGGTAACTGTTAAGATTTGTTTGGAGCAGTTTATAATCAATTATAAGTATGTTTGTATATCTTGTATAGTTGCTTTGCTTCAATTGTGTGGTTTTCAATAAAGTGCCCTGTTGTTTGGGTAGAATAAGGATCCCCTTGTTTTTTAGAAGAGAAGAGATGTATTTCATTTTTGGGTGGTCTGCTTAACCATAGATTCTGAATTCTTGTGTTGATCTTGCAATCAACCATCCCCAGTCAGAGCCACTATTGGGACTCATTAAATTTGAGTGAATTTGAGAGGCCCATTTCAAAATTTTGCTCTGCATTTCCAAATGATCATAAAATGAGTCAATTTGAATGACCTAGTTAGAGAGAGGGTAAAATGGAGCCAGTTGATTTTCAAAGGGTAAGGCTTGGGAAGTGTGTCCTACACCTTTCATTTAGCCTATGGAGTGTGTTGCAACTTTTAGATTTTAGTTTGGATCAGTTTATCAGGTACCCATTTCAAGGGGTGAGATGAAAGTGCATTTTAGGTGCAAATGCATATTTTACCAAGTAGCCTACTTGGAGTGCTTATATCTTTTGCCATATTGATCGTCATGGTAAAATTAAAAATGGATTAAATTCTATGCAAAAATGTGAGTTAGCATGCAAAATTTCAAGTCCTTATGAATCCATTTGCTTAGTTTTCAAAGCTCAATCTATTTGTAGTTTGCATGGTTTGACAAGTCCCTGTTTCAACTGCTAGTCGGAGCCCTGTTTTGCATAAGTGTAAAAGTTGCCTCAGTGAATGTCAGGTCTAAATATTTTTTCTGGGCTATTTTTGGTATAAATGACAAGCTATGTTTCCATTTTCAAGCTCCTGTCAATCCGTTTAATCTGTTTTCAAAAGGGTTTCTTGAGCCATTTGTTTCAGTGTTCAATACTTTCATTGTCGTATCAGTTAAAGTTGCTATTTTCATGAGCATGCCATTTGCACCCAGACATCCTTTTGGTCAAACTAAGTATTCAAAGATTTGATATGTACTTCAAGATACCTATGTCTCAGATTTGAGGGTCTACGGAGATCGTTTGATATTTTTAAGAAAGGCATCATGAGTTGCTTGCACATTGACTTCATCAGGTTTGCAGTGCCGACAAAGCCAGTTGGTCATCTTTGACAATTAATATCTCTTCACTCAAGATTCATCTTGAAAAACTGTTTGGTAAAGTTCATGCTTGTATATCAAAGTACACACCTGTTAGATGGCGAGGTCCAGAAAGGTGCTTTGACTGGTTTGAAAATTACGTCTTCATGATTAAATGCGAAAATGTGGGGCAGGCGCCTGAAAGTTGCAAAACTCGATTTGATGATCTGAAAACGATGTCGATCATTTCCAGAGGTATGTTTAAGGTTCTTGAGGTATTTTGAATGTCAGTTGCATGAAAATGAAAAAAAATTTAGTCGGACCCATTTTGGGGCCTGACCTGGATAAATGCCTGTGCATTAATTTTACCAGCGACTTGGCCCTTTGAGCAATTTCAGAATGATATTGACATCCATAGTTGGAGTAGAGTACTTGCAAATTTTCTAGGAGAGACTAATGCAAGAATGAGAATGCACTTGAAATCAAAGGACTTTTTCATAGATGATGAGGAACTAGATGAATATTTTTTAGTAGAAAAGTCAAAGATAAAGCACAGCGGTTTCTTCATCAATAGAAGGAAATTAGAGAGAGTGAATGAACCTTCTCCCTCACTTGTGCGTGATCCCCAGAAATTTAAAAGAAATATATCAAGAAGACACCTGTTGACAGATGCATTGAGAGAATGCCAATGAAACTGTTGAAGATAGGTAGTGTTTGCATGAAGGCAGTAGCAAGAAGTGTGCCTTTAGCAAGATTGAAAAATGCAAACTCTGTATGGGATAGAACATTATTTTCAGATCCTGAAAGTTTAGTGCATAAGCCCAGTTATGATCAAGATGTTGCAGTGATACAAAGTCAAGGCTCTACCTTTGGATTAGGGCCATGTAAAATTGACAAATATAAGAGAATTAGTAACAATGAAGAGGCATCTATTACTATAGAGGTATCACCCAAGAATTTTGCCAAGAATTTTGTAGTTAAAGAAAAATGAGAACCAAAGGGTGTGCTTGTTAGATCTAAGGATAATCTTGTAAAGGGGGAAAAGTTGCTTGAAATTAATGATAGCATGAATTCAACCAAGTCAGAGAAAAACGTTTGTTGTAATGCAGATTCTCAGATACGAAAGTTTAACAAGGATGCAAGCATAATGACAACTACTATCCAATCTTTTCTCCCCTCTACGTGGTCTCTCATCCTACATGGTTGGCCAAAAAGAGCGTTGAAACCTTCAGCAAATGCAACGTGGAAGGCATAAAGCTCTACGTGGGGGTCTTGAGGTTTCAGCAAATGGAAATTGGCAGGTGTTCACCCAAAGTCTCATCCAAATCCTCTGTCTGGAGTGAGGTAAGAGGGCAGCGTGAAAGGCCTCAAAGCAAAATACAAACTGGTCCTCCCCCCTACTATGTGTGGATCTTCTAAGCAAATACAATTTGTAGCAATCTTCCCTTGTCGTGAGCTACAAGGAGGAGATGTCACGTGGTTTGAAGTTGTAGGAAATTCCAAACAAATGCAATGGAAAGGTGTGGGCGATGAAATATTCGCAGCAAATGAAGATTGGCCGATTTGAAATGCCAAATTCCCCTCTCCTACGCAGTGATTGAAGGGGTGACATAGGAACTTTCAAGAAAATGCAATGACCAGGTCTCAAAAAGCTTCAAAATTGCAGTCCTAGGCATGAGCATTATCCCACATTGGCTGGGCGATGAAACTCTTTGATATTTATAATTAAAGCTCCACTCATTCATAGTGTCAAAGCCTCAAAGGCTTTTGATAGATGGTGCCAGTTGGGCGCCCAGTGGGCCCCATGCATGCGGGCATGCTTCCTGAGGTGACCAAGTTGGCCGAGTGTTGACCAGGTGGACACCACACAGGCATGGATCCCAAGGCATGTGATTTTTGCAGAGAAAGGGCAACTTAGCCAGTGAGAAAGTTGTAGGAGATCCGACGACGCACGTTGTTTCGTGGGGTAAAGATGTGCAAGGGTTAAGCATCGCAAAGAAGCGAAAAGAGTTAAAGATTGAGCATGTTTCATGGAGATCGACGGTGCACACAATTTTGGGAAGCGGAGATGCTCGCCGGTTAAGGTTTGCGAAATGGCGAAGAGTTAAAGAGCATGCAGGTTCTGCAGGATCCAACGGCCGGCGCGATTTCATGACCCAAAGATGCACGTCCATTAGCCATCACGAAATGGTGAAAGATGACGTGACGCTAATGTGGCCGACAAGCAAGCAGTCCAGTGGCAATGAGGTGGCGGTGACGAGGCAGACATGTGGCGAAAGGTGAGGTGTCATCCTAGGTGGCACCCAGTGGACCCCATCAGCCAATCGGAGGCTGCCATGTGGAAGGGCGTCAGGCCAAAATCAGGGAAAAATCAAAGTTAAAATCAAATTTAATATATAGTTTCGACTATATAAGAAAAATTAAAAAATTTAAATGATGTGCATATATTAAGAATTAATTTGCCCAGAGGCTCATTTTTGCCCAAAATATCAAGTATTATATATCACCGGAAAGCTCTCGGGATGAAGAATGCAATTATGGAGTTAGTTTCAACAAATTTGGGATATTTTGAGAGAATTTTCCATAGGAAGGAGGAAACAAATGAATTTCAGTTGGAGAAAGGGGACACGTGGCATGTTTTGCAGACCTAATCTTTTTCCCCCTCTTCTTATTCCCATTTTCTTCTCATTTATAATGGTTCCAGAATTTTGGAGGAAGTGCTTCAGATTTCATGGCTTCTAGTTCTGAACTTCTTGACCCAAATTTGTAAAATTCTTTGGTTTGTTTCAGGGTACAGAGATTACATTGCAGGATGATAGATTGTTTTTCTAGTTGCAGGTCTTATTTGTGTCAGGAATGAGTAAATTTCCCACAATATTGTCTCTGTGTATGTATTTCATTATTATGAATTGAATCCTTAAGGAGGATGAAATTTGTCAATTTCAAGGAGATTGTATGATTGTTTGTAGGTATCCTTCAATGAAGGTTTTAAACTCTGTAATTAGTCATGAATAATGGAATGTGTCCTAGATCTGATAATTTTGTGAATTAATTGAGTAATGCATTGGTATAAGGTATTGATGTAGGGATATTGTTTTAGGAAAACAAATTTGCAGCTGTGATTTGCATTTTGCAGTCTTGTGTGTGACTTTGTTGCCCAATGAATAAGGCACTGGTCTTTGAAAGATTTAGGGATAGTTTCAAATTCAAATTTAAAGACAAATCTATTTCCCTTTATGTTTAAGGGTTTGTGTTCTATTCTTTCCAAGCTCTGTTTCATCCATTATTTGTACAAGATCTAGCCAATATGTATGTGTTTCTAATTTGTTGAGCTTGTTAGATCTATCTTCTTATTGTTGATGCAGTCATATGTCTGTAACTGTTGTATTTAATGCACCAAAAGGATGTCCCCCCCTAGGTCTAGCAGAACCTGAAGTGCAGGAGGATCAATTAGGGTCCTATGTTATGTTGTCCAAGCCCTGAGGTTCTTCATAGATTGAATTGGCTACTTCATAAATCAATTGCAGGTGTACTTGCGTTAATCAGTTTTGATGAACAACAGATAGATCAGGGTGGTGAATTCACTTATGAGGAATTCACTAGGTATTGTGAAGAGAATGGTATCAAATGGCAGCTTTCTGCACCAAAGACACCACAGCAGAATGGTATCACAAAAGGAACAACTGGTCAGTTGTTGAAGCTGTTAGGACAATGTTGATACAAGGAGGTGTAGCTAAAACCTTTTGGAGAGAAGTTGTCTACACAATGAACCGGGTTCTGGTAAAGAGAGGTAAGGAAAAGACTCCTTGTGAATATTGGTATGGAAGATCACCTGATGTTAACTATTTTAAGATATTTGGAAGCAAATGTTTTATTAAGAGAGGTGATTACATTAGCAAATTTGAGGCTAAGAGTGATGAAGGCATATTTCTTGGCTATTCCACCAAGAGTAAGACCTATAAATGTTTTAACAACCGGACACAAAGAATTATTGAGAGTGTTGATGTTCGAGTGTATGAATTTCCTGAAGCCTCAAAAGGAACCAGTTTAGAAAAGAAGGATGAAGATCCTTGAATTTTATTTTTGGAACCAGAAACTATGAAATCTGAAATCGGCAAAGCAAATTCTAATGCACCAGTTCAACTGGAATAGATAAATTCAAAATAAGATGATGACAATGAAGAAGCTAAACTTGAAGATAATGATCATGTTATTCCTAGATATGTGAGATTGAATCGCAATCCTGAGCAGATTATTGGAGATAAGGATGTTGGAGTACTAACCAGAAGAAGAATCAGAGAGAATTCTTGCATGATCTCCACTATTGAACCAAGAACTGCTAAGGAGGCATTTGGTGATGATCATTGGGTTAAATCTATGAAGGAGGAATTGGATCAAATTGAGAAGAACAACACTTGGACCCTAGTACCCCGATCGGCAAATAAGAATGTTATAGGTACTAAATGGGTATATAGGAACAAGTTGAATGAAGATGGTGTTGTAGTTTGCAACAAGGCAAGATTAGTTTGCAAGGGTTATGCTCAAGAAGAAGGAGAAGATTATGGAGAAACTTTTGCACTAGTAGCAAGACTAGAAGGTGTCAAAACTTTACTTGCATTTACAGCCCACAAAAAGTTCAAGGTATATCAAATGGATGTTAAGTCTGCATTTTTGAATGGGATATTGGAAGAATAGGTATACATAGAGAAGCCATATGGTTATGCTTTGACTGATGAGAAAGACATGGTATGCAGATTGCATAAGGCTTTATATGGATTAAAGTAGGCACCCAGAGCATGGTATGAAAGGCTTCATACACATCTAATGAATATAAGATTTGTGAGAACTAGTGATGATAGTAACATATATCTCAAGTCTAAAGGAGATGAAATATTGGTTAGTGAAGTATTTGTTGATGATATTATATTTGGAGGTAATTATGTCATGAGCAATAGATGTGCAGATGAAATGAAAAATGAGTTTGAAATGTCATTAGTAGGGGAAATTGCAAATACAACAAATGAAGAATGGTATTTTCATTACACAGTCTAAGTATGTGAAAGAGGTTTTGAAGACATTTGGCATGAGTGACTATAAACCATTTGGAACACCAATGGTTACATGTTGTAATTTGTCCAAGGAAAATGAATCTAAGTCTGTTGATGAGAAGGAATACAGGTCAATGATTGGAAAATTGCACTATGTTGTTCACAGCAGACCGGACATAGCCCATGCGATTGGCATAGTTGCTAGATTCCAGAAGAATCCTAAGGAGACACACCTGATAGCAACCAAGAGAATCTTTAGATACCTGAAAGGTACTGTTGACTATGGATTATGGTATCCATATGGAGGAAAATACACAGGTGCTGATTGTGCAGGAAATGTTGATGACCGGAAAAGAACAACTGGTGGAGCATTTTTTTCTTGGAGGAAGGCTTGTGCCATGGAGTAGTAAAAAGTAGAGTTGCACTTCACAATCTACTATTGAAGCTAAGTATGTTGCAGCTTATATGAATTGCACATAGGCTATTTGGATGAGGCACATTTTGGAAGGTTTTAGGATGAAGATTTCAAAACCTATAAAGATTTTATGCGATAACACAAGTGCCATAAATATTTCCAAAAATATTATTTTGCATGCACAAACCAAGCACATTGAATTGAAGTATCATTTCTTCAGGGAAAAAATTTAGAGCAAAGATGTTATCTTAGAGCATGTTTCTACCAATGAGCAACTTCCAAATATTTTTACCAAACCTCTGCCTAAGACTACTTTTGAGTATCTTAGAAGTCTATTAGGGGTTGTCCCTCTTCATGAAGTCGGTTGAACGTTGATGTTGATTGCATTAGTCCCTGAAACACTTGCAAAATTTTACAAGGGTTGATGTAGAAGTGGATGTATTCCACAGGGGGAGCATCAAGTTGCAGTATGTTGTTGTGATGGGGATTCACCTAGTTTTCTCAACACTACACCTAGATGGTGTTGCTCAATTCCACCAACTCACGAGGCCTAGTTGCTCTCTAGACCTCCAAGTCCTTCTTAGTCTCTTCTAGGGCTTGATTCTTGACCTTTCTAAGGTGTTTACTTCAAGTGTCTTGGCTAGGAACCCTACCAATTCACAGTGCTTCCCATGTGCTCAATTATGGCTTGTTGGCTTCAAGTTGTCAAATTGACCTCCTACCATTGTGAGATGATGCAGAGGCGTGGAGGTGTCTTCTTTTATGTTTTGAATGCATTTAGGGTCCATTTGAGGTTTTCACTCATTAGGTTTCTTACCGATTCCAAAATCTTGCCTATAAAAGGGCTACAAGGAATTAGCCCCAATTAGGCCTCCTAAAACCGGTTTTTTAGGGCTTGAGTGAAAACAGTTCAAAACACCCAAAAACAAGATTGGTTTTTCTTCAATGATTCACCTAACCTCAATATTTTTTTTGGTTTTTTTCTTATTCCACCATTCAATATGTTAACCCAAAAATGAGGGTTTTGAAGGGTTTACTAGGCCTCTAGCCGGCAGTGAATGGTCAAGTTGGGGTTTGAGCATTAAATGACCTTTTCAAGGCTTCTCCTTGCATGGGAAAATTTGTACCAACTCCATGGACCCCTCCAAAATCTTGGATAGTGATTTGGTGTTCACCCCTACACTTTGCACCACATTTTCACCTTATTTCTCTAGTCGGGTTGCTCCTGGACTCGCCTAGAATAAGGTGACAGTCATATTGAAACTCTTATCCATAATTTTCCCCTACATATGTACATTTTATAGGTGGTTTCCCTTCATGTCCCAAAAATCTATGATGGCATCACGTGTGGAGTTCATGGGGCAACCATTTTCACATAAAACTGCTATATACAAGCCAAAATTGGTTGTTTGCAAACTAAAGCAAGAAAACTCTAATAAAAACTATCTACAAAGCTTTAAATTGAACCAAAAACACTGTAACACACTAGAGAAACTCAATCCATTTCTGGATCAATGGATTCAATCCATTTTCAATTACAATATGAGTAAAATCAAGCCAAAATGTTGCCAACTAGTGTGAAAATGAGTAGTTTCAGATTGTTGAACTTACAATTCTCCAACCCTGGTAACCATGCAAGAGAGGGTACTTATATATTTCCCATGTGTGGAGTCATCCTAGGGCGTAGGAAAATCCCTAACTCCATCACTATCCAATTCAGAACAAAAGTTGTCATGACAACTTTTTGCAATTTTGCAATTTTGCACTTTTTGGTCTTCTCAACCTATAAGACCTATTCTAAGTCATCAAACATGACTTTTCAAACATTTTTAAGACTAATTTAACCCTCCCTAATGCTTATACCAATTTTTGACACTTATGACCATCAAGAAGGTCAACTACCTACTCAAATCCACTATTTACACAAAAATGCAAACCTAAGAAGAATGAACTCAACCTAGGCCTCCATTGACTCAAAACACTAACTCTTGGACCCTGTTGGATTCCTTATTCACTACTAACTTTGCTAGGGTCAGTACAAGCCAAAATTAAAAAACCTAGATAGTCTAAGTCCTAGGTGCTCCTGCACCATGTTGATACACAGTGAATTTTTTTAATTACATGTTTTAATTTCAATTTGGAATTGTTGTCAAAGGGGGAGAAGAATTATATGATTATGGAAAGGAAAACCAGTGATAGACTGAAGACAAAAGGAGCATGTGAATACTTGGTAATGTAAACTAGGATTCCTATTTACAATCACAGTAGCAAAGCAATGGTGTTGATATTTTGTATTGCCATCAATGCCAAAGGGGGAGATTGTTGGCATTTGCATGAATATTGCATTATGTTGGCATTATGTGAACCGGTATGAGAACATAATGATATTGTATGTTGTCATTGATGTCAATATGTGATATGAAGAGAGAACTGGCATATGTGAGAACCGGTATATATTCCAAAGTAAAGCGGTATATTTGTTCAAGGTGAACCGGCAAGTAGTCATGGGAACCAGCACATGGAAGCATTGTATGACTACCGGTTGGTAGGTAGTTTCCACTTCAGGATTTCTGGTTGGATTATCTTAAGCTTGTGTGACTCAATCGGTGATCTTTATGTGATGAAGTTAGCATGATAATGAAGAATAGATAGTGTTGCCACGTAAGCCTTGTGCGCGTGAAGGATCTTGCATAAAGAAGAGTGTTCCTATCTACCTCGGGAATGTGTGAAGTCTGTAAATGGTGATAATGTGTGATGGGTTATTAGCCGCCATGAAATCGGTGGAAAATAAATGATGGAGAATGTCTTGAGATTGGATCAAGACTGTTGCATTCAATACAGTATGATCAATGGTCAGGATTGAACCGTTTGAATTCCTTAACCTAACAGGTCTAGGGTTTAGGGTTTATGCTATCGACCTGTCTATTGTACTATAAGGTCGATGTTGTGATTCTTTCATATTTTGTTGTCAAAATTTATGTGTGTGTATCTAAGAGAAGAGATACATGATTCTTGCTAGACCAGAGGAGAGAAGTCATATCTGCAGAGTGTAAGTGCAGAAGGTGAAGAGGAGCTTAAGCGGATCTACATTGGCATTGAGTGCTATTATTAGGTCATTGATATACCTGTTGATTTTTAACTACTTCAATAGTTGTGAAATCCCCTAACAGGGTAGCCTTAATCGGCTTGTTGAAAATCCTCTAACAAGGTAACTCGAAGCTACTGAGTCATTGATATCCTTTAGCTATTGAGTTCTTGAAATCCTCTAACAAGGTACCCTTAACAGGGTTTAACCATTAACTGAGTATTGTAGCCATCCCTTAACTGGGTGATCCCTAACAGGATCAGTTCCTAACATAACCTATTGTATCTATCTTTAACCGGACAAGGCTCCTAACAGAGCGAACTTCCAAAGAGTTCAAAAACAACCTTGTGGGTATTCATCCCCGCCATGGTTTTTCCCAATTGGGTTTCCACGTGAAAAATATGTGTGTCATGTGTGATGTTATGATTGTTTTCTGATTAAGTGGTGATGCATGTTGATCTTGTTGTAATATGTACATCTTTGATGGTAGATTTTCTGTTCATGCATTAGAGTGAAATGGGAATGAAGAGTTACATTATATGAGAAGATAAGTGTCAACCGGTCTTTGCTCGTCTTAGTTACACTGGGTTTTGCCAGTTGAACTCTGTTGAAGGACCGGTGTTGATGTTTGTCTATCAGTGCATAAGTGTTAGTTGACAAACTGGTTTAAGGTTGGGTTTTTGCCTATACTGATTCACCCCCCTTTCAGTACCGGTTTGTTACTATTCGTTCATCATTAAGTTATCAATTGGTATCAAAGCCTACTCCAGGTCCTCTGTGTTGTAAGCTTAATCGCTTGAGGGAAAGATCCTATTGTAATGATGAAGAGGGAAGGTCCAAAGTTTAACAAAGAAAATTTCAGTATATGGAAAGACAGAATGAAGATATACATCAGAAGCATGGGTGTTCAACACTGGAGCTATGCTGAGAACCCCTATGTTGCCCCTACCGGTACTCTCACCAATGATCAAAAGAGAGAGATATAGGAGAATGCGCAAGTCATGGAAGCCCTAATCAGTAGTTTATCTGATATTGAGTTCATTGATGTCCAAGATAAGGTAAATCCCAAAGACGTATGGGATGCTCTTCAAAATATCTATGGAGGTGATGAGAATGTAAAACAAGCTAAGGAAGAAAGCCTTAGAGGAAATTTTGAAGGCATGTGAATGGTTGAAGGTGAAACCATTCAACAGTATGGTATTAGAATCAAAATTGTTGTCAGAGATATCAAGAGTGCAGATGGTAAAATAGAAGATTCCACTATGGTAAGCAAAGTCCTGAGATCCCTATTGTCCATCTATGTTATAAGGGTTGTTGCTATTCAGGAGCTGAGATCAATAGACAAGACTAAGGTATCCTTGGACTCCATTGTAGCAAAGTTGACAGCCTATGAGCTAAACAGTTTTGATGGCAGTGTTCAAAAGACTAAATCAGCTTTTAGAGCTTTTGTTGTACCATCCAGGAAAGGAAAAGAAGCAAGCACTAGTGGTGAACCAAGACAGAGCAGAGTAATGGATGATGAGGAGTTTCTGATGGAATTTGAAGCTCTTTTTGCCAGGAAATTTTCAAAAGGAACTGGTAAATACAGAGATAAGCTCCCTTTGAAATGTTTTTTGTGTAACTGGATAGGACATATTGCTATGAACTGTCCTAATAGTGACAACAAGGATAAACCGGAAAGATTCAGGAAATTCAAAGGAGGAAACCGGAGAAACTGTTTTGTTGCAGTTGATGAAGGTGTCACAGATGGGGAATCAGAAGATGAAGAGAATGAAGACATTGTGTTTGTTGTTGTAAAGGAAGATGTGTCAAACAAGAAGGTTCTTGTCTCCGGTTTTGATAATTCCAATGAGTGGATTATTGACAGTGGTTGCTCACACCATATGACTGGTGACCGGAGCAAGTTTCTATCCTTGGAAGAGTATGATGGTGGTGTGGTTCGTTTTGGCAATGATGCACCATGTATGGTTAAAGGAAAAGGGTCCATCTCTCTCAATGGAAAGTGTAGTGTTGACAATGTGTATTGGGTTGATGGTCTCAGACACAACCTTCTGAGTGTTGCCCAGCTGAATGATAGTGGCCTCACTCTGGAATTCAAGAATGGAATCTATAGAATCAAAGGAAAAGATGGTGAATTGGTGGCCACCGGCATGCAGACCAAAGGTAACCTATTTCATCTAAATGCAAATATAAGTACATGTCTTATGGCTAATTTTGATGATAGCTGGATATGGCATAGGAGACTCTGCCATGTAAACTTTGATAACATTGTGAAGGCTAGTAAGATCAAGGCAGTTAGAGGGTTGTCAGTGCTAAGCAAACCGGATAATACCTTATGTAGAGAGTGTCAATTGGGGAAAATGTCTTCCTCAACCTTTAAAGGTAAATCTTTCACTGCTAACAACTTGCTTGATCTTGTGCATACTGATTTGTGTGGTCCTATGAAAACTAGAAGTGTGAAGGGTGATAGGTACTTCCTAATTCTCACAGATGACTGCTCAAGAATGATGTGGGTCACATTCTTGAAAGACAAGTCTGAAGCCTTTGTGTAGTTCAAAGCTTTCAGAGCATTAGTGGAGAAGGAAAGTGGTAAAAGGATCAAGTGTCTCAGAACTGATCAAGGAGGGGAATTCACTTCCGGTCAATTCAACAAGTATTGTAAAGAATTTGGCATCAAGAGGCAACTATCTACCCCCCAGACTCCACAGCAGAATGGCATAGCAGAGAGGAATAACCGGATTGTGGTTGAAGCAGCTAGAACCATGTTGATTCAAGGAAAAGTAGCTCATAATTGTTGGAGAGAAGCAGTAAGCACTGCAGTCTACACAATGAACCGGGTACTTATCAAGAAAGGTAAGGATAAAACTCCTTATGAGTATTGGACTGGTAAGACACCTGTGGTTAGCTACTTTAGGGTATTTGGTAGCAAATGTTACATCAAGAGGAGTGAACATCAGGGCAAGTTTGAAGCTAAATGTGATGAGGAAATATTCCTAGGATATTCCACCAAGAGTAAAGCTCTCAAGTGTTTCAACAATAAGACTCAGAGAATTATGGAAAGTATCAATGTGAGAGTTGATGAAACCTCTGAGAAACTGGAAGAAACAAGTAGTGAGCAAGTTGTAAATGAACCGATTGCAACCTTCTAGGAACCGGTTGTCAGTCAACCAAGTACCAGTAACAGTGTTCCTGAACCAGTGAATGTTGATACTGATGAAGATGAGGATGAAGAGAAAAAGAAAGAAGAACCAGTCAAGACTATTCCTTAGTATGTCAAGTTGAATCATGATCCTAAGAAGATCATAGGAGATAAGGATGCAGGAATCCTTACAAGAAGAAAGATCAAAGAAAACTCATGTTTGATCTCTGAATTTGAGCCTAAGTCATTCCAAGAGGCTCATAAAGATGAAGACTGGATCAAGGCAATGGAAGAGGAACTTGACCAGACAGAGAAAAATGGTTCATGGTCCTTGGTACCTAGACCGGAACATAAAAATGTCATTGGCACCAAATGAGTGTTTAGAAACAAGCTGAATGAGGATGGCACAGTGATCAGGAACAAAGCCAGATTGGTGTGCAAAGGATATGCTCAAGAAGAAGGAGAAGACTATGGAGAAACCTTTGCTTCTGTAGCCATATTGGAAGGAGTTTGTATGCTTCTTGCATATGCAGATTTTAAAGGATTCAAGGTATATCAAATAGATGTAAAATCTATATTCCTAAATGGTGTACTTGAAGAGGAGGTGTATATAGAGCAACCAGATGGGTTTTCCCTATCTGAAGATAGTGATATGGTGTACAGGCTACATAAAGCCTTATATGGTCTAAAGCAGGCACATAGAGCATGGTATGAACGTCTACATTCCCATCTTGTGAAGATTGGATTTGAGAGAACAAGTGAAGATAGCAATATCTACTTGAAATCTGAAGGAGATCAGATCCTTGTCTGTGAAGTTTTTGTTGATGACATTATCTTTGGTGGAGATGACAAGATGAGTCATGAGTTTGAGATGTCACTCATAGGGGAGATTAAGTTCTTCATTGGACTGTAGATCCAATAGATGAAAGATGGAATCTTTATCACTTAGTCCAAATATGTCAAAGAGGTGTTGAAGACCTTTGGCATGGAAGATAGCAAACCGGTTGGTACACCGATGGTGACTAGTTGCAAATTATCATAAGAGGATGATTCTGCATTGGTTGATGAGAAGGAATACTGATCAATGATTGGTAAGTTGCATTATGTAGTGCATAGCAGACCAAATATTGCACATGCAGTTGGCATTACTGCAAGGTTCTAGAAAAATCCAAGAGAATCCCACTTGGTTGCAGTCAAGCGGATTCTTAGGTATCTGAAGGGAACAGTTGACTATGGATTGTAGTACCCATACAGCAATGATTTCAACCTGAAAGTATTCACAGATGCTAATTGGCCAGGTAATGTGGATGATCGAAAAAGCACAACCGGTGGTGCATTCTTTCTCGGTGGTAGACTAGTCTCATGGATGAGTAAGAAGCAGAGCTGTATCTCTCAGTCTACAATGGAAGCAGAGTATGTTGTAGCTTTCATGAACTGCACTCAGACAATCTAGATGAAGCATGTTTTAGATGGCTTCAAAATTCCTATATCTGAACCGGTAAGGATATTCTGTGATAACACAAGTGCTATCAATATTTCAAAGAATCTGGTTTTATATTCTAGAACCAAGCATTTTGAGCTTAAGTATCATTTCTTGAGGGAAAAGGTTCAGAATAAAGAGATTGCACTGGAACATGTTTCCAGTAAGGAGCAGTTAGCAGACATATTCACCAAGCCTCTCCCAAAGACTACATTTGTGTATTTAAGAGGTGAATTGGGGGTATTTCCCCTTCAGGAGGTAAATTAAAAGTATTTGTTCCACATGAGTCAGGTATTGCATAGTCAAAAAAAATTTGATTGATGCATTGAAGGATGCTACTCCTCAGGGGGAGCAGCATAATGGGACAGGGATGTTTGTGCCTCCACTTTGGCATTGTTGTCAAAGGGGGAGAAGAAGTGTAGCGGAGAAGATATCTGCAGAAATTGGGGAGAAGATGAGTTTGCAGAAAGATATCTTTGTATATTGCCATCAATGCCAAAGGGGGAGATTGTTGGCATTATGTGAACCGGTATGAGGACATAATGATATTGTATGTTGTCATTGATGTCAATATGTGATATGAAGAGAGAACTGGCATATGTGAGAACCAGTATATATGCCAACGTAAAGCAGTATATTTGTTCAAGGTGAACTAGCATGTCAAGGTGAACCGGCATGTAGTCATGGGAACCGGCACATGGAAGCATTGTATGACTACCGGTTGGTAGGTAGTTTCCACTTCAGGATTTCCGGTTGGAGTATCTTAAGCCTATGTGACTCAATCGATGATCTTTATGTGATGAAGTTATCATGATAACAAAGAACAGATAGTGTTGCCATGTAAGCCTTGTGCGCATGAAGGATCTTGCATAAAGAAGAGTGTTCCTATCTACCTCGGGAATGTGCAAAGTCTGTAAACGGTGATAACGTGTGATGGGTTATCAGCCGCCATGAAATCAGTGGAAAACAAACGATGGAGAATGTCCTTAGATTGGATCAAGACTGTTGCATTCAATATAGTATGATCAATGGTCAGGATTGAACCATTTGAATTCCTTAACCTAATAGGTCTAGGGTTTAGGGTTTATGCTAACGACCTATCTGTTGTCCTATAAGGTCAATGTTGTGATTCTTTCAGAGTTTGTTGGCAAAAGTTGTGTGTGTGTATCTAAGAGAAGAGATACGTGATTCTTGCCAGACCAGAGGAGAGAAATCATATCTGCAAAGTGTAAGTGCAGAAGGTGAAGAGGAGCTTAAGCAGATCTGCATTGGCATTGAGTGCTATTATCAGGTCATTGATATACCTATTGATCTTTAACTACTTCAACAATTGTGAAATCCCCTAACAGGATAGCCTTAACTGGCTTGTTGAAAATCCTCTAACAAGGTAACTTGAAGCTACTGAGTCATTGATATTCTTTAGCTATTGAGTTCTTGAAATCCTCTAACAAGGTACCCTTAACATGGTTTAACCCTTAACCGGGTATTGTAGCCATCCCTTAACCGGGTGATCCCTAACAGGATCGGTTCCTAACAGAACCTATTGTATCTGTCTTTAACCGGACAAGGATCCTAATAGAGTAGACTTCCAAAGAGTTCAAAAACAAGCTTGTGGGTATTCATCCCCACTGTGGTTTTTCCTAGTTGTGTTTCCACGTGAAAAATATGTGTGTCATGTGTGATGTTATGATTGTTTTCTGATTAAGTGGTGATGCATGTTGATCTTGCTGTAATATGTACATCTTTGATGGTAGATTTTATGTTCATGCATTAGAGTGAAATGGGAATGAAGAGTTAGATTATATGAGAAGATAAGTGTCAACCGGTCTTTTCTTGTCTTAGTTACACTGGGTTTTGTCGGTTGAACTCTGTTGAAGGACCAGTGTTGTTGTTTGTCTGTCAGTGCATAAGTGTTAGTTGACAAACCGGTTTAAGGTTGGGTTTTTGCCTGTACTGATTCACCCCCCCCTCTCAGTACCGGTTCGGTACTATTCGTTCGTCATTAAGTTATCACATTAATGATATGTTATGTTGTAATTGATGTCAATTGAACCGGTAATGATATTAATGATGTTGTTGATTTTGTTGTTATTGTTGATATTGTCTTATAACCGATAGGAAGAGCTTTATGAAGGTTATTGTAAACCAGTGTGTAAGTTTGTAAGTTGAACCAATAATTGGAGTAAAAGGTTAAACCCTTTCTATGTTATGTAATCGGTAAACCCTACTAGTTGTTTTTGTTAAACCCTAACCGATTAAGGTTGTTGAATTGGTTATGTTGGTTGAGCGGTAATGATGGTGACACGTAAGGTCATTGTATGAAGACAAGTTCAAAATTATTTGGCGTATTTGTTTGTCTAGGGAATGAACAAAATGTATTGCATCTAATGCAAAATGCGTGATGAGTTACTGAGCTCGATGAAGCGGTAATCAAGGAGTGGTTGAGGTTTTTTTGATTGATGTGTAGAGATTGCTATTAAATCCAACGGTCATGCTTGTACCGACTTATTCGTAATCTCAATGAGAGGATTAGATTTTTGTTATGTTACTGACCTAATTGATTTGTATTTAAGGTCGATGAAGTTGTTTTCTTTAGAGTTGGCAACAGTTGGCAGAAATCAATTGAGTGTGTGATTGTCTAACCGGAGAATGAGTTTGCAGTTTGAGTAAAGGCAGATAGAAGCTTAAATGGATCTGATCAAGCAAATGTATTGATGTCAGACAGATCAAGAAACTCCTGTTGTTTTGTAACAATTACAGCAGAATTGAAATCCCCTAACCGAGTAATCTCTAACAAGCTTGGTTACTTATTAAATCCTCTAACAAGGTGGTCCATTAGATTGGATTTTCAAATCCTCTATTGAGGTTACTCCTTATAGGGTATTTTCTTCTAACAAGGCATTTGTAGTCAATCCCTTAACCGGGTGATTCCTAACAGGATTAGTTCTTAACAGGACTTTTGTAAAAGCTTTAACAGGCTTGGCTCCTAGCAGGGAGAACTTCAGAAGAGTTCAGATATTATCTTGTGAGTCTCATCTCACCGTGTTTTTTACCTATTTGGGTTTTCCACGTATAAATACTTGTGTCATGTGGTGAATCTTTTTGTGGTTATGATCTTATAGTTGATTTGATTAACTATTTAACTATTTCTGATAAGTCATGATAACCCAATGCATTGAGAAGTGAAGTATTCACATATGATAAAGCATTTGGATGTTTACAAGTTAAATGTTATTTACTGTTAAGTTGTTGTAACAGCCAACCAATATTCTTATGAGTACTGATGTTGAGAGTGGTATTTCATTGATAAGATTACTTTGCATGTTTGAGTTTGAGTTTGGGAAGTTATTATCGGTTTTTCTAGTTACTGATTCACCCCCCCTCTCAATAATCTACCAGATACTTATTCTTTCATCATACCATCAGTTTGCTAAGAAAATGTTGAGCATATAGCTGAAGAATTTCTTTCTCCACTTCATACCCCATGGGCATGATCCAAGAAGTTCTAGGCTCAACACTTCCATTAAACACTGGTCTATGTCTACCATAAAGCAAATTATATCTTGGTATTTCTCAAATATTTCCTTAGGGATCCTCTCCCTATCATGCATTACACTCTGAAAGTTTTTGAAGTAACCCCAGAGAGTAGCATTTTGGACCTTGGCATCACCAATGTTATATAAATACTCTCTGATCTGCACTACCACTGGTCTATCATATGCCCATTGGACCTGACCTACTCCCGAAATTTCATTCATGAAGTAAAAGTATAGACATGAGATCAAGGTGTCATACTTGAATGTCTCCTTCTTTTGCTGCTTGATCTGCTTCAAGTTCTTTATTATCTCACTCCATAATAGTTCACACAATTCATATTTCTTGTTCTCCTTAATCATTTCATATGCAGCATAAATAGTTGTTCCAGACATAGAGTTATCCCTATTAGAGTGGTATATATTATACCCTATCACCATATAAGAAAACTTAACATCATACTCTATAATATCCTTGATTGTCATGGCTCTTTGGTCAAATTTTGATTTGGTTGCATTTATAACCATCTGGTTCTTCACAGCCTTCAATGTGGTAAGTCACCAGTTGAGTACAGACCAGCAATAACCCTAATATCATTCTTAGTGATCTTGAACGGCTTGTTCAACTACATAAATGTAGAACACAAGATATCACTAAGAGGGGGGGTGAATCAGTGATTATAAATAATTTCAAACAATGTGTGCAACCGGTAGGATAATGAAAGCACTAACAAGAAACCACACACAAGAGCACATCACATAACACCAAATATACGAGGAAAACCCAATGTGGGAAAAAACCTCGGTGAGAAATATTGTTGGAGATCTACTGCTCCAATCTAGCCTCACAATGAAATAACAATTTTACAATGTTTAGGGAACCTACCCAAGGAGCACCAACCCCTAGCAATTTATGGGCACCTACTCAAAAGAGCACCAACCTTTATTCTATTATGAGCACCAACTCAAGGAGCACCAACCCCTATTATATTCTGAGCACCAACTCAAGGAGCACCAACCCCTGCATTGAGCACCCACTCAGTGAAATATAATGAGATATAAAACAATACAATGATAAACACTTGTTACAAATGATTTTTGTAACCCCTGCAAACAATTATCTCTGTCAGTTAAACTCTTTTTTGTCACACTGCTTCTCTTCTCTACCGGTCCTCTATTCTTACTGTCTAAATCCTCTACAACTCAGTTTATGCCTTGCCAGATCTTCTTTGAATCTCACTCTGCTCTCCTTCACTCTCTGTTGCTATCTTGCTGGTTCAGATACTGTCAGTTAGATGAACTGTTACACTTTGTAACTGTCTACCGGTTACCTTAAACCTTGCCAATTAAACCTTCGTTATCGGTTCTTCAACTAACACTCAGTCACTTCAATATTTTTCTATAAACACTCAGACTGATCAGCCTATCAAAATCACACTTTCTCATCACTTATCCGACATACTATCTAATTTCTTAAGTCTTTGATCTGCATAGTTATATGCATGCTTTCCCACCAAAACAATACTCAAAATTCACACGCTTAGGGTTTTCTTTGAAACCTCGATCTGTATCAAATCGGATCTCATCTTCTTGAATCGACAACCTGTAATAGTTCAGCAAAAATCTTTGTCCTCTTTTTATTCTTCCTATAAAAGTTTACTATATTTAGAAAACTTGACTTAGTTCATGGGTCTTGATTTTATCGATCACAATAAATGATCTAGCGGTTTTCTTCTCCAGATCAGCAAGATGATTAGATGTCCTTCTTTGATCATAATGTCAAAGAATAAAATCTCTACCCTTTGATCTTCTTTGAGTTGCAATCCTCTGCAACTGATCTGTGATTTTTTGCAGTCGACATTTAATACCGACCTAGTCGGCAACTACCTCGTCAATGCACCATTCACCTACCACTGCATTTTCACCACTTGGAGTTCACGTGACATCTTTGTCAGTATCCATCTCACTTGATTGTGTTAGTTCAAATTTAGTCACCGACCGAACATACTACCGGTATACACTAACCAATTAACCTTCATATCATGCACTTCTCTATTCTATCAGTTAGAACATGATATCTCGGACCGCACTTACCAGGTTTGCTTGCTTACCGGTTGACATCAACATGCCAACAATCTCCAATGTCGGTAACAACATCTTGCATACCAGTTGACATACTTACCTATTGACATCAATGAAAATACAATGCCAATAATAAATTCATCATGCATCCTACTAAGTATGTACCAGACCCACTCAAGTTCTTCAAACATCAAAAATTTAACATACTATACAAAACCCTTTTCCTCCACCACTTTGAGTTCAGGTTTCAGACTACCAACCTCATCTATCATCTTCTTGGTGTATAAATTCAACAGTTTTGCACTTCCAAGCTCCTCAATATTGCAATGTGTGAAAACCCTAACATCCTCAATATGCAAAATATCATGTGGTACCAATGAGAATGCACTCTTCAGATCATCTTCCATGGATATAAATGGGTGCTTCTTAAAGTCTGGTCGAGCTCTTTCAGTGATGTCTATGACTAGCAGAGTAGTAGTACTAGAAGCAGCCATTTCAGAAATTTCAAACTTTAAACTTAAAAGTTTTCATCGATAAATACCTTGACCACCAAATAAGTAAATTCACACGACAAATCTTCTTCACTCTTTGATCTCTGAAAATTCTGCTTGCATAACTCTCTCATCTTCTCTTCGAATGCAAGGTGAGAAATGAAGTGATTAAGTTGCTTTTTATCTTTCACACACCTAACTTTTAGGTATAATAAATGGACTTTTCCCTAGTACTTCCGGATATCCTGCATACACAAACTTGCTCCACAAAAATCTTCTGCGAACTTTCAACATTACTCAAGCACTTCCAAAAATCCTTTCAATAGATCAGTAATCATCAAATACAACTTTTACAACCTGATAGAATCAAGCATAGATCTCAAATAGGGGTTTTATAATATTTTCATGAAAACACCCCCAAGACCGGATGCCTTAGCTTAGTTACTGGATGAAGTTATAGCACCGGAATCAGGTGTGGACCAGTTTCTAGTATCTAAGTCACTCTTCTTAACCCATTTCTTCTTCATCTAGTCTGTGATCTCCTCCACTTTCTCTTTCACTTTCTCATTTCAATGCACATTCTTATTCTTGTCTATCGAAACATTCCTATTCACATTTATGCTTCTACAAAATTTTACAATGTGACCGGATTTATTGCAATTGTAGCATACCACATTTCCTTATCTAGGCCTGAAATTTCCTCGATTTCCTCTTGATCTGCAATAATTAGCAACATGTCCAAACCTACCACATGCACAAAATCTGACATTCCTTTTATTTTAAAATCTATTTATCATACTTCTATATTCATTTTCCTTATGCCCATACTTGTTGCATTTAAAACATTGACCGAAGAAAGATGGACCATTCAGATTCATTCTATTTCTGCATTGACTAGCCATATGAGAAAATTTATTGCAAATAAAATAGTTACCATTGAACTTATGAGCATTAGGTTGCCTTACTGGAGACCTTTTAGCTTTTTTCTTCTAAGGTTGAGACTTAGGATTGCTTTGACCAGATCTAGAGCTTTCACCTTTCTCAAATCCAAAAGAACTCTTCTATCATCAGCATCCTTCTAGCTTTCAAGCATCTCATTAAGCTTGGCTGAACTAATCGTGAAATTCTCTTTGTACTCATTTGTAGCTTCAAGATCATATCTAAGAAGAAGAATTTGCTTTCCAATTTCTTCTTTAGTTTCATGCAAATCATGCTCTAGTTGACCATTCTCACAACCAAGTTTGTTGCATTCATCAGATTTTTCTTTCAAGGAATGATTAAGATTCTCTTCATTCTTCTTTCTTTCCTCAGTCTCCTTGGTTAATTTCATCACTATAGATTTCATTTCATGTTTCAGGGCTGCATTTTCTCTTGCAAGATTCTCACATTCCTTTGTCTACTCCTTTAGGACTTGGTCATCAATTCTTTGGCTTTCTTTCTCCTTTATCTTATCAACAAATTCCTTTCTCTTCTCTCTTGACTTGTTCAACTGATCTTTCAATGACTAGACGAAGTTTTCAACATCTCTACGATTCGCTTTCATCTATCGAACCTCTTCTTGGGATTGATCAAGATCCTCAAGTGCCACAATAAGTTGATGTTGAAGACTATTGGATTCCATTGATTCATCTTCTCGGATCCTCCTCGATAGGCTTCTTCTGAGGGACTAGGCTCTAATATAATTGTCGGAATCAAGGAACACTGAGAGGGGGGTGAATTAGTGTTCTACAATTTATAACCTTATTAACTTGTCCTTTTAACCACTTAATGCATATGAACAAAAGAAAGATGCAGAAACACAAATGAATCAGCAACAACACCATAACACTAGATTTTATACATGGAAAACCTGGTTAAGGGAGAAACTACAGTGGGAGAGAGACCCACAATATAATTATACTCTATTAGAAGTATAAGAATATTACATTGGAAATACACATGCATTTAGGAACACTACCTATAGCTCACTACTCAAAAGAAAGAAGGGCAACAACCTCGAAAGGCACACTACCTTACAAAATATTTTACAAAAGATAATTGGAATGTCTAAACTAAAAAATAGCATCTACTAATGCCAGGGTACAATTCTGGTTAAGCACAAAACTCTTGATCACATACTGCTCTGCTACACTGTTCTATTATGTTCTTCTTCAATATTCTGGAGAATAAATCCTTCACTTGCACACGTGAAACTACACACACTCGATCAAAACCACTTTCCACACCACTACCAATATCAACAATAATCATATTCATCAATCTTTTATATCTGCAACATGAAATTTGATCTTCTACATGTTGGCTTCAAGAACACTATCCAAATAATGAAACGTGTATACCAAGGCGACTCAATTTAAAGTACAATGCATATGCAGACCAAAAAGAATTATCTACATGCACCAAAATTGTCTAACAACATGTCACGATCACATAACTGAGCATCAAAATCAATACACATAATCCACACAATGATTATTTACATAATACTGCTAAACTGCTCTATCAAACTGAGAACCAACACACCAAATCGTCTAACTCAACCATGAGTCAACATTGGATGCCACAAAACTAGAATATGGTAGATAACACATCCATAATGTTTCCCTGAGATCTACAAAACAAGATATAAACCTGTATTGAAGTACATATTGGTCAACATGTTCTATGTTAAATACTTTGTTTTCCATTCTGTCGAACTTAACCAAAATCAATCACTCTTCTGGTATGAATAAACTGAGCTATGTGGATGGGTGCATTAGCATTAGTTTCCATCAATGATAATATTGGATCATCTATGTAGTGTCTCTTACCAATAGCAACAAGGTGTGTTGTGTTGTGTGATCCGTGTTAGAGAAAGGATAGTCAAACATGTCTAGCAAGGTGTGTTATATTATTTGACTTGCGCTAAAGAAGATTGCCAAGCAAAATCTCTATTTTCTAGATAATATAAAAATACAACTATAAAATAGGTCCTACAATATGCACCAAACACAAAGACTACAAAACAAAACCATAAATTTCTAGGTAATCGTAAAATACGACTGCAAAATGGATGATGTGGTGTGCACCAAAATATGAGACTAGAAAAACGGCATTGTAGCATGCACAAAACAAAAGTTTAATATGAGAGTACAAAATGGGTGCTACAATGAGACCAAGAACAAGTGACGAGGAGGCCTTATATGCCCCCCTTAAGATTTCAATACTTTGCTATTTTGATATCTTAAGGAAAATAGAGATCCGCATTAAGGATAAAAACACCTTCAACACCAAGAAGATACTTTTTTTAAAAATGCATGTGTTCCAAGCTAGGAAGAATATCCTAATAAACAATACAATTTTCAAGCGAGGAAGAGATAGTTGTAAAAGAGATATATTGCAACAAGTGTAAAGGAATCCTCATGAAGGATATGTAACTATCAATGTGGGAGGAAGATATCTTTACCTAAATATATCTACCTCCAAAAATAGAGGAGATTTTTAATAAAGATGACTTCTTCAACTAAAAGAAGAAGGAGATAAGGAATGCATACCTTCCTATTGTTAGGTGTAATGTGAGGAAATGGGGTTCACTAGTCTAAACATGCAACCCACTCACATCAACATACATTAAAGAATGATAAATGGGCCCAGCTTCAAACCCTTGGGAGAATTGGGAATAATGATTGATTATTCCTCTTTTTGTGTTTTGATAAGATTGGATAAGATTGGATAAGATAGAATGATAAAATTCAAGAGATAATTATAATCAGCATGACCAATAAGCTACAAAAAATATATGTAAAGTCCAAAGACAAATTTGGAAATGAGAATTAAAAAGGAACCTGTATCTACAATTTTGTTGGCATTATTGTCATTGATGTCAACATGAGATACCAGGATGTCAACAAGTGATGCAGATGTTGCAGAGTTCCAATCATCCAATGGAGAGTTTGGATTGATGTTAACTAGATGCATATTGAAGCCAAAGGTTGCAGGTTGCAAAGTAAGTGATCCAACAAGATACAAAGAACTACATGATCAGGGTTGCACGATGATCAAGGTTAGACAAAATGCATCTCTGACATATGTGTCATGACCAAAAATTAAAAATCCACTCATTGTTATTTACCATCTATTTGGGTTTTTGTTCTCTGTCATTACCCTCATATCTAGGGCTTAGGATTTATGCGTTTTAAACAAGACTATGTCAAAAACCCTTAAGTCTCTTAAAACTATTATGTTTTTGTGTTACCTTTTTCCACTTAACTCCAAGGGTCATTAGTCATCGTGCGGGGCCATGTTCCCCTTGTCATTTTTCTCCTAGGTGTTAATATTTTTTTCAGGCTCGTGTTATTTTCCTAAAGTCCATCGCTTCAATTTATTCCCCCCCCCCCCCGGGAGACTATAATTCGGTTATTAATTTTTATTAATTCCTAAGTCTTAAGGCAGCGAAATTGGTTATAGCTCAAGCTACTAAAGGTACACAATTCTGCACATGGATTAATCAGACGGCTATGTCTAAATCACATCATAAAGGCACTCAATGGTTATGTTGTTAAGGTTGACAGTCATCGTAGTAGGGAAGATAAAGTCTGAGAATATCTGACGGCTTTAGTTATCCCATAATGGAAGATGCGGGGAAGTTAACTTCACGGTATCATGTGATGTTGCCATGTGTCCCTGTCAAACGGTCAAGCGGCCAGGGTTAGAAAGTGGGACCGTCGTGTTGAAGTGTGAAAGCATGACCGACACGAAATATTCCTATTGGCTGAGAACCAAGTCACTTGCTAGCGTGGAGGTCAATGTCAAATTGACCATTGCAGATTGTCCAATTTGCCAGCATGGAGGAAGATCTACGGCTGAGTTTTAAAGTTCTTTTAAAATTGTTTCGCATCATTTCTTTGCAACAACTCAGAAACGAAAAGTGATTGAGAGGGACGATAGTTGTAGAGACCTATGTGGTAGATGACCGACATTCAACCAAGTGGTTTGGATGCAGAATATGATGACAAGTAGTAACCAAGTGGACAGCCAGTCGATCCGATGTGCAAGTTGGTTCTTACAAAGATGAAGGCCAATTTAATAAGGTTGTTGTTGGTCCTTGGTGGGTAGGTCGAAAGAGTCTGAAGAACATATCAATGGTGGATCTTTTGCAGGTGTTTGATGGGCTTGAGATGATCTACGGTGATTAGATCATATTCACTGGGCAGATCAAGTTTACTAAAGATAGCAACCTAATGCAGAAGGTGAATTGTACAGAGACCAAAAAGAAGAAAACACAAAAGATTCATTTAATGTGTGTGCTCAATCCAAGAAGGAAAATCAAATATGATTCATGCCAGAACAAGAATGAATTACTCCAGGTGAAATAAAAAACATTCATTGATGCAGAGTTGTAAATACAGGGCAGTTAATGTGATTCGACTGAGAGAATTGAGCCTGTTGAGACAGAGTGGGAAACAAACAAACAAACAAAAAAAGGGGGGGGAAATATATTAGTTGTTGTTGCTGTATGAAGGGACTAAGGTACTGTGTCAAGGAAAAAAGGTAGAGGAGGGAACTAATTAGAGTAGAAGACATATAGAGAACCTAGATCAGAAAGAGAGAGACGGGATAGAGCAGAGATAGTTACTAGCAAAAATAGAAAGCACAATTGAAGAAAAGCATAACAAAACGAAGTGCAAAGGGCAGAGAGAGAAAGGAAAGACAAAAGAAAACCAATAAGGTGCTACAAAACTTCATTTTGTAGTGAGGTATCTAATTTGTAATTGAATCTATACTTATTGTAAACTCTGAGTGGGTGCTCAAAGCAAGGGTAGGTGCTCCTTTGAGTTGTAGCTCATAAAATCAGGGGTTGGTGCTCCTTGAGTTGATGCTCAAAATACTAGGGGTTGGTGCTCCTTGAGTTGGTGCTCAGAATACTATGGGTTGGTGGTCCTTGAGTTGGTGCTCAAAATATCAGGGATTGGTGCTCCTTCGGTTGGTGCCCTAAAACTCATTGTAACTATTATTCATTGTGAGGCTGGATTGGAGCAGTAGACTCTGGCAACTATTCTCACCGAGGTTTTTCCCGCATTGGGATTTCCTCGTATATCTTGTGTTATGTGATGTGCTCTTGTGTGTGTGTCAATTAGCTTAAAGTCACAATATTAGCACACATATCTTAAAGTTTTTTAAATACACTGATTCACCCCCCCCCCCTCTTAGTGTCAATTTGTGTTCCTTCAAATTTGAGCATGAAATTATTGATAAATGTAGCTAAGCACTGTATATGGTGAAAATGGATAACAATAATAACGATATTGAAAGGCTAAATGAATTCAACCACAAAACACTAGCCTAACAACAACAAAGATCCACCATAACATATGAAGATTAGCTAAGACAATGCAAATCAAATGAAATCGCAAAGATTATACCATCACATGTCTAATAGGGTTTGGATCTCCATTCTTCCTATCTCCATTGATCTTGCTTGATATATTTACTCTCAGATTTTATGTGCACAAGAGCTCAACAAAGAATGGAAATGTGGTTGCAAGTAGGATCGTATATGCCAAGTAGTCAATTGATCAAGTAGTTAGAATGATTGATTAGAATCCTTGATTAGAATGATTAGGGTTTGATAATGAAGGAAGCATCTCCTTATATAGAAGACACTATATGAAATGGAGGGATAAGATTGAGAGGTGTAAAAGGAGGTCGGCTATGATTAGAGGGTAGGTAAAAGAAATAATAAAATAATGAAAGGGGTAGGTAGTGTATGAATTAAGAGATGAATGACATGTGTCATGGGTAGAAAAGGTTAATGAATTAATTAAATAAATAAAGATTTATTTAATTAATAGAAGAAGTGGGATCAATTAAATAAATACAATATTTATTTAATTTAGGAAAAGGATAATTTAAATAAATAAATGTATTTATTTAAATGAGAAATAAGGCTAGAAGAGGATAAATGAATTAATTAAATAAATAAAGATTTATTTAATTAATAGAAGAATTAAGCTTAGATAATTAAATAAATAAAATATTTATTTAATTAGACATGACAATTTTGGGTGTCTACATTTTGCCCCTCTTTGAGACAATGCGGCTTGTCGCGTTGTTTCAAAGAAGATAAGATGAACTGATACAAATTTGCCCCAAGATGGGAATGATATGCCCCCTCAAGAGATTGGATGAAAATGTCTGAAAAGATCGCAAACAATCTCTCGATAAGAAAGACGGGATAGAATGGACTGACTGGATAAAGTGACAGAGTCACGGGATAAAGAAGACTGACTTGGGAAATGAGGGCTAGGGCTAGAGCTAGGGTAGTCTATAAGATAGATCACGAGGGAAATACATCCTCATTGTCATCTACACCTCCAAGAGATTAGAGTGCAGAGAGAGAAAAGAGTAGCAGCAGTCAGCAGCGATGGCTTTGGTTCACAGATTCGACCGCGTTCGCCAATTTTAGAGGCTAGCAGAGGCACGAGAGCCAGTAAGTACCACAAAACCTCCTTGTACTTTGATGCATTTATTGTTGTCATAAATGCATGCCAGGTAGAGTAATAAATGTACATTTATGTCAAGAAAGCACGTTTGTGTCTAAAAATGTGAATTTGTGTCTTCTAGGTCAAATCGACAGTTCTGTGATGAACATACGCTATCGATTGGATAAGCTGCTGAGAGGATACGCTCAAGCAGGTCCTCTGGGGAAAACTAGGATAGCAAATAGGGCTAGGATTAACAATTCTGTGATAGAACATACGTTGCCAATTAGGAAACTACTCAAGAAGATTCACTCAAGCATAGGCCCTAGGATAAGATAGATCAAGGCACTTTGTGATGAATAGTGAGTACCAAGATATAGTACTTTGTGATGAACAAGGAGTACTAAAATATGAGCAGCACTTTGTGATGAACAGTGGGTGCAAATGTGAGCAGCACTTTGTGATGAACAGGGAATGCTAAAATATGAGCAGCACTTTGTGATGAATAGTGAGTGCAAATGTGAGTAGCACTTTGTGATGAACAGGGAGTGCCAAACACATAGTACTTTGTGATGAACAGGGAGTACCACTAGGATAGAAGCAACACTTTGTGATGAACAGTGAGTGTCACTAGGACTAAGATGATTAATTTGTGTGACTACAGGAGTATTTGCCTATGTTGGAGTCACGGGAGAGGTTCCCATCGACTCAGAGGTTGCAACCTGAGCTCACCTTCGAGGATAGAGTTGCTATTGAGGCTATGGGTCTGAGACATATTCTGTATGTGCTTGAGTTTTGGGCGAACATGGGATTGCTGACTGCACTGGCAGAGAGGTGGCACTCTGAGACTTGCACTTTTCATTTGCCGATGGGGGAGATGACAGTCACCCTGGAGGATGTATACAGGATTCTATGGATATCGATCGATGGGGAGCTAATTCCATACGATCAAGACAGAGATAGGGATGCCCTTAGATGAGTGTTCTAGGATCTAGGACTAGAGATGAGGGTGGGACATGTGGCATGGGACACGATGACATAGATAGGATTAGCACTACCAGTAGTATTGGCAGGAGTGATCAGTGGGTTCCTCTGTCTGGATAGGGCGACACGAGGATTGGCTGCGGGATCGGGGAGGAGGAGAAGAGGAGGAGGATGAGACAACTAGGCTCAGGAGACAGAGTGGATAGGAGAGATGATCATGGGGCAGGTCCTTTCAGGGCTCAGACTCCGTCGAGGCCAGCCGGCTCTGAGGGAGGGAGTTCATCGTAGGCGTAGAAGGCTCCCTATGTATCAGTATTGTACCATTTTTGTATGATGATGTAGACACCTGCGGGTGCTTTTGTAGCCATATGATTTTGACATCATTGTATCATGACACTTTATGATTATATATATGAGATGATTCATTTTTGCGGCAGCTATATGCATGTGTACCTATGTGATGAGATGTTCTTATGTGATGTTTGTTTATGATATAGATGCAAATATTTATATGATGCAATGCAATATTTTTGTTCTTTTATGTGTTTATATGTGTATGCATGATGCAAATGTGAATGTATAAAATGCAAATGAATATGATAATGTAAATGTAAATTGTGCTAACAGGTGTTGTGTGCAGGATGTGATGCAGTTGTGATATCTATATGTATGTATGAAATGCTTATATGTGGTAATGCAAGTGCAACTACATGAAATGCAAATGTTTTTGGTGTGTCATTATACTCAGTCATGTGATAGCAGGCTACACAGACTCGAGAAGGACGATGGAAGTCAATCAAGAAAGGGGGATGGAAGACAGAAGATATGAAAGTGAAAGAGCTTCTTGTGCGTTATCATCATTGAGCTTTATTATGGCACATAGGTTATGACAATCGAGGCATATGCTCGACCCAGAAAGTCATTGTACTTATTTGCATGGAGATAAGACAGTCACAAACAAGGAATGCCCCGGTTCATACTAGACTCACAGTGTCCTCATATCCTTGGACAAGTCATAGCATTACTAAGAGACAATCCACAAACAGCAAATACAAATAGGTGACGATACCCTATCCTCGCCTTTCTAGTCAAAGACATCCTGGAGATAGAATCTCTAGTCAGAGACATCCTGGAAAAGCTAAAAGACATGTCACCAAAAGATAAAATCAAAAGAAAACCAAGACTCGACAAAAACATTCACTATAGTCCTCAAGTTTAGTGTCTCTTGTCACTTGTATAAGTCTTATTTGATTCTGGTCACAATGTTTACTTTCACAAAAAAGGATAGATAGCACTAAACCATAATGTTGTCTGAGTCTGTTGAAATATTTGATTTGTTGAAGCCCATTGTTGCTGTTGTGTCATCTGAAACTGACTGAATCCATGAAACTGATACTTTATTGCGGAGAAGATGAAACTTTATTGCGAATCTATGATGCAAATGTTGCAATATTGCGGATTGTGCGCGGATAGACTGAAGAAAGCTGGAAGAAACTGTACTCGAAACATGTGATGCTCTCAGTTCCACACCCATTACTAGACGTAGGATTTGCCTTAGCCACAGATAGGATCTGATTTATTACGGATGGAAAGGGAGGTTTATTATGAATGGCTAACCAATCTTGGGTAGATCAAAAACAAGCCATGATGGGAATGGGTAAGTTTATTATGGATGAATTGGTCGTGAGTGTGTGCAAAGTGAAGGATGAAATGGAATCCTGAAGGAGGGAGGAGCAATGTCTCTACACATGGTGCTGGTGACCCAGTTTTCACCATGGTACTTGCCCAGGGCACCACCGAAGTGGTTTTCACTGTTGGACGAAATTATTTCTCTTTACTTTTTTGATTTTTCAATGTTTTTTGTGTCACAAGGCGCCTGTTTGCCAGGTTTTCACTGAGTAACGATTTTTATGTTTTATAATTTTTTTTGTATTTTTGAATTTTTTGATTTTTTTGTATTTTTGAATTTAGGATACTCTAAAGAGCTATGTGTAAAACTTGCGAAGGTGCATGTTGTTGATAGGATCCTCCAAAGGTTCGCCTTCTGTAGTTGAGAGCTGATATGCACCAAATCCATATGCTGCTGTAATAATGTAGGGACCAAGCCAGTTTGGTTCGAACTTGCCCTTCTTCTCTCTGTCTTGTTGATTTTTAGGATTTTCTCTGAGAACTAAGTCCCCTACCTCAAATGTGCGAGGCTTGACTTTGTGGTTGTAGCTACGACTCATTCGTTGTTGGTAAGCCTTGAGATGATTAAAAGCAGTTTGTCTTCGTTCATCCAGTAGTTCCAGCTCTTGTAAGCGAGAGACCCTATAGCCTTCATCACTGATGATGTTTTGCAAAGAGACCCGTAAAGAGGGTAGCTCGACCTCAATAGGCAAGATAGCTTTAGCGCCATAGACAAGTGAATAGGGTGTAGCTCGTGTAGGTGTGCAGACACTTGTGCGATAGGCCCAAAGTGCAGGATTAAGTTGGATATGCCAATTACGGCCAGCATCGTCGACAGTCTTCTTTAGGATTTTAAGGATTGTTTTATTAGACGCCTTAGCTTGGCCATTACCTTGGGGGTAATATGGTGTGGAGAAACGATGGGAAATATGGAAGTGGTCACAGAGTTCATGAACATCCTGATTTTTGAAGGGACACCCGTTATCAGTGATAATGGAAACAGGAATGTCGTATCGGCAAATGATATAGTTAAGGATGAATGTGGCAATCTATTTTCTAGTAACTTGTGTGAGAGGCACGGCTTCAATCCATTTTGTAAAATACTCTATGGCAGTGATAATGAATTTATGACCATTGGAAGAAGGAGGGTGAATCTTGCCTATGAGATCGAGTCCCCACTGACAAAAGGGCCAAGGAGACGCAAGTGGTTGAAGTTCTTGTGCTGGCGCATGTATGAGGTCTCCATGAATTTGGCATTGCTTACATTTCTTGACAAACTGATATGAGTCTTTTTCCATATTGGGCCTGTAATATCCAGTCCTGATGAGTTTCTTGGCCAAGGTAGGACCACTAGCATGTGGACCACATATCCCTTCATGCACTTCCCGTAACTCAATCTGAGCTTCATCGCTTTCTAAACATCTAAGAAGAGTGCCATCTAGACCTCGTCGGTATAGGATATCAGCTAAAATGACATATCGAGAGGATTGGCGAATGAAAGTGCGACGTTGGTTATTTGATAGATCAGGAGGTAAGGTATTGTCACGTAGGTATGTGAAAATGGAACCATATAACTGGGATTCAGGACCGACAATGCATATCGTCTCAGTAGGCATGATCTCATATGAAGGAACCAAAAGGTTATCCACCAAGAACTCATAGCGGGTCTCGTTTGGAGGTAAATCAATCAGGGAAGCAATTGTAGCCATGGCATCTGCGGCGCGATTCTGCTCTCTTGGTATCTGCTCAAAGTCTATCTTTGTGAAGTGTTGTTTCAGGTCATCCACCATTTGTTTATAAGGCATTAATTTTTCATCTTTTGTTCGGTAATCATCAGTTGCTTGACGGATGACAAGTTGGGAGCCCCAAAAACACGAAATTTCTGGATCTTCCATTGAACTGCGATTCGTAATCCTGTTGTTAATGCCTCATATTCCGCTATATTGTTAGTTCAAGGAAATGATAAGCGGTATGATTTTGGTATAGAATCCCCTTGAGGAGTTATAAAGAGGATGCCAGCTCCTGCCCCATGCTGTGTGTATGAGCCGTCGAAGTACAGTTGCCATGGCTTCGCATGTGACATTGTCAAAATGGATTCATCTGGAAATTCTGAACTTAGAGGAACATCATCTATCATGGGAGCATCTGCTAATTGATCAGCGATGGCTTGTCCTTTTATTGCTTTTCTGTCCACATACTCGATGTCGAATTCACTCAGGATCAATACCCATTTGGCCAGTCGCCCAGTAAGTGTTTCTTTATTGAGAAGGTATTTCAATGGGTCTATCCTTGCAACTAACTTAGTCTTATGAGTAAGCATGTAATGTCATAATTTTTGCGAAGCAAAGACCACGGCGAGACATGCACGCTCAATTGGTGTGTAGTTTAGCTCATATCCTACCAATGTGGGATTGATATAGTATACTGCTTTTTCCTTGCCTTCAGCAATTTGTTGTGCTAAGAGTGCCCCCAGTGCTGTTGGAGTAGTTGATATGTATAGTAACAGTGGTTGATCTGGAACTAGTGGCATCAGAACTGGCGGATTTAGAAGATAATCTTTGAGCGTCTGGAAAGCCTGTTGATAGTTATCATCCCATTTGAATTTGATGTTTTTATGTAGCAGATGCTGAAAAGGATTACACTTATCTGCAAGTTGTGCTATGAATCTTCGTATGGACTGGAGTCTGCCTTGTAAGGATCGAAGTTGACTGATATTTCTTGGTGGTTGCATTTCCAAGATGGCTTTGACTTTTGTTGGATCTGCTTCAATTCCCCTTTTGGATACAATGAATCCTAGGAGCTTCCCGGAGGTTACTCCAAAGACACATTTCTTGGGGTTTAATCTTACTTTGTATTTTTCCAATCGATCAAAGATGACTGAAAGTATGTCCAAATGTGTATTTCTGTCTATTGATTTGCTCAAGAGGTCGTCAACATAATCTTCCACGGTTACGTGCATGAGATCATGAAAGATAGTAGTCATGGCTCTTTGATATGTCGCACCTGCATTCTTTAGCCCGAAGGGCATGACATTCCAGCAGAAAGTTCCCCACGGACAAGTAAATGATGTTTTGTGTTGATCCTCAGGCGCGATCCTTATTTGATTATAACCAGAGAATCCATCCATCAATGATAACATTTCATGACCTGCTGTGAGATCAACAATCAAGTCAATATTTGGTAATGGGAAGTCATCCTTTGGACAAGCTTTGTTGATGTCTCTGAAATCTGTGCAAATTCTGATGCTGCGATCTGGTTTGCTGACAGGCACTAAGTTGGAGATCCATTCGGGGTAATCGATTGGGCGTATGAATCCGACATCCAATAACTTCTCAAGTTCTGCTTTGAATAGTAATGCCACTTGTGGATGCATTTTTCTTAATTTCTGTTTCACTGGTTTTGCCCCCGGTTTAACTATCAAGTGATGCATTACCAAATCCAGATCCAATCCAAGCATATCAGCATATGACCAGGCAAAGTTGATTTGTCGCTCTTTGAAGAAACTTATGAATTTTGACCTTTCAGACTCTGTCAATGATTGAGCTAGGAATATGTTGTGTGGAACCTCTTCTGTACAAATGTTTGTTTTGATAGTCTCCTCTACCAACATGGATGACTTTTCCTCATATGATGCTGGGAGAATGTCGAGCATTCCATCTTCGGGTGCCTCAGAGAGGTTTTCACCCTCAGATACGTCCTTTCTTTTTACTTTTTTGGGGTCAGACAGCACCACAGTGTGGTTTTCGCCAGCACCACAGTGTGGTTTTCGCCAGCACCACAGTATGGTTTTCGCCATAAGACCCTTGATTTGTTCTTATTTTCACATTTTTGCGATTGGAAGGTCCGACACCCTCACCAAAATATGTCACGCTATTGAGTTCTATAGTGTATCCTGCTTTATGGTCTCTAGGGGGAAGATCATCCCATATCCCCAAATAGTCTATAAAGCTTCATCGTTTTGGAATGTGTCAAACTGTGCAGGTCCTTCATGATCCCAGTCAATGAGTTGGTGGTGAACAAGGGGAAGGCCGTTAATGTCTTTGAAGTCAGCAGAGCTAAGAGTGAAGATGTAGTTATATTCGGGTATGTCAAGGTAATTATCAAGGTCATCGATGGCACTCTCCTCATCAGTCTCGATTGCGAGCAAATCCAAATTATCATCACTAGTAGCGCATTCTGGGATAGGTGTTCTCATCCTATGTGATTTCAACCTAGAACCTTGAGACAAGGATTGTGTGGAATCCTTATGGGTTGTTTCTTGACCAACTCAGAACTTGTTATAAAATTCCTCTTCTTCTATGGGTTCATCTGGCTCTTTGAATGTCTCGGTGAGCTCGTAGTCACTGGAAGACTTGTCTGAACCCCATTCCCATTTGTTAGAATTTGTGGAATAGCGATCCTCTTGTTGCATTTTGGCAGCTTTGATTTGTAAGGCTTCTTCTGTCCTTTGGGTGTGGACCTTGGAAGTTAAGAAACCAAGTCCTTTTGAGCATTCCTTCTTGAAAGTCAATTCAGGTTGTAAAGGTTCAATGATGCCTTCTTTTCATAACCCAAGAGGGATTTTTCCATCATACCCGAATTTTTGTAGAATTTTGAAGCCTTTGCCATATTTCTCACATGGTAGGTTGATGTGGTCTTGTGTTTCCTCTTCATTGTCCCTGAAAAGCATTTTGTATAAATCTTCCTCTTCTAGTTCACCCCATCTTTGAAAGGTAGTAGGGTCCCATTTGAGCATCATGATGGATACTTGCTTGTTAGGATGTGGTCTTCCATATTCTTTTGGGGAACTCATGACTTGTCGTAAGTACATGGTCTGATTTAAAGTATATTCCCCCATGCCTTTGTCCTGAAACTTGCCTTTAAGCTCACCTTGTTTTGAGGTCGAGGGTTTTAACGATTCAAGATCAATGTATGCCGATGAAGGAACAGCCTCACGATTACTGGGAATAATGGTCTCAATATTTGATTTCAAGTTGTTGTAGTATATGAATGGATTAGGATCACAGTTAACTGTTACTTCCACTCCATTATGAGGAAACTTAATGCATTGGTGATATGTGGATGGGACTGCTTTCATTTCATGAATCCAAGGACATCCTAGCAATATGTTATAAGTGAGATTTAAATCCAGGACTTGACAAACCACATCCTTTGTAATTGGCCCAACTCTGAGAGGTAAGGTGATTGTGCCCTTGGATGAATGCTCTTTGTCATCATATGCCTTAATGGTGATTTGATTTGTAGAATTCATAGCTTTATCAGAATATCCCAATTGTGTAATAGTGCTTAATGTGCAAATGTTTAGACCTGCTCCTCCATCTATCAGGACTCTTTTTATTCGATGTTTGTGTATGAAGGCTTCAATGTGTAATGGTGCATTATATGGCTGACTTACGGAGGCGTCATCAGCTTCTGTGAAAGTGAGGGAATGTGGAATGGAAAGGTATCCCACCATAGCTTGAAACTGGTCCATGTTCAGATTAGTAGGAACAGAAGTGTCTCTCAAGATTCTGTCAAGAATGGATTTATGTGTGGGGGATATGCGTAAGAGCTCAAGGATTGAAATGAGCACGAGTGTCTTCTAACTGTTCTACAAGGTCATACTCAGGTTTGGTTGATGAAGAAGCTGTGTTTTTAGTTGGAGCACCTTGCAAAGTGATTTTACCTCGGTGGGTTGTAACATGACATTCAGAGGTAGGTTCAGAAGAAGATCCAACACCTTTCAAGACAATCTTGGGTCTCTGAGTAGAATTCTCAGGGTTTTTGTCCTTGATGATAATGGTAGAGACATAATTGTCCATCGAGATGTGATCGATGGTTGAATCATAGTTGTAAGATGCTCTGGTATAGTTGGTTTGATCCTCTGTGGCTTTAGCTTTTCCCTTGTCATGTTTTGGGAACGGTTCTTTAAACATCTCATGTTCTTGATTAGATGAGTGTCCCTCAATCTCAATGTCACCTCTATCAATGAGATCTTGTATGATGTTCTTCAGTCGATGACAATTTCCTGTCTTATGACCCTTGCTCTTATGAAATTCACAATATTCATCATCATTCCACCAATTTGGATTAACCTTTGGTTCATATGGCGGGAAATCTGGAACTGTGATTACTTTGTTTGCCACTAGCTTCTTGAAGACTGACTCAAGTGGTTCTCCCAATGGGGTGTACTTCTTTCATGATCTGGAAGTTGTTTGAGTATTCACTTGATTGTTTGTAGAACTTGATCCAGAAAAAATGAATTTGGGTCGCACTGTGTTGGCATCAACCACACCATCGTTGACTATGTTCTTGTTTTTATTCCAAAATCTTGGCTTGTCTTTTCCTTTAAAGTAATCTTTGTTTTCCTTGAATATCTTAATGACTCCTTGTTCAATTAGGACCTTTTCTGTCGCTAAACCTTTTTCAATAACGTCCTTGAAGGTGGACAAACAAGCTTTTCTTAGATCATAGCCAATGTCTTTGTTAACATTTTGGGTGAACATTTCTACCATTTGTTTTTGTGGAATTTCACAAGAGCATCTGCTGGCTAGATTCCTCCATCTTTGTAAAAATGATGCAAAAGACTCTCCCTCTTTTTGCTTGGTGTTGCACAAAGTAGTGACTGATATGTTTGTCTCTATGTTGTAGGAGAAATGTTGGATAAATGCCTCTGCTAAGTCACCCCATGACTTAATACCAGGTGGAAGTTGGGAGAACCATTCCATAGCTTGATCACCTAGGCTTTGTGGGAATAATCTCATCAAATATGTCTCTTCTACTGCTACCTCAATGCAAGCTGTGAAAAACTGTCTTATGTGTGCTTTAGGATCCCCTTTTCCTCTATACTTATCAAACTTAGGCATCACAAAGTGTGTAGGAAATGGAGGCATTGGAATGCTCTTGTCAAATGGATAAGGACATATGTCTCTCATTGTGTATGTTGGCTTTGGTGTATTTATGTCCTCCATTTTCTTTTGTAAGTCCCTGATTTGTTGTTCTAAATTGCTCTTAGGTGGAGATCGACTTCTTGGGCCATACCCCATGCTTGAGGCACCAATTGGAGGAGGAGCATGTTGCATATATGGATGATATTGATCATACACATGTTCATATGGAGGAGGTCTGTAATAATGTTGTGTATATGGACCACTTGGTATAAATTCATGTTGAGGAACACCATATCTATTTTGTACATGTATACCATATTCTACAGGCATGTCATGTTCTAATGTGTTTCCCCCAAATTTGACACGGGGTTTCCTCGTGTCCAAATTTTGAGCATGCCTTTGAATATCCAATTGCTTTGGTGGTTGATCCTTAGCGTTGATATGTGATTGAGCATATTTCTCTGCATAAGACTTCCATAATGGTCTGCGAAGGTGAGTATCATATGCTTGACCATGTGTATGTGGGACCTCTGGTTTTTGAAACAAAGATGATGGTGATTCAGGTACCATATGTGGTCCTCTATTGCCTCCACTATTAGGTCTCCTTTGATCCATGTTGGAGTGAGGTTGTTGCAAAGGTTGATTTTCCATTATTTGAGACATGTCAAAATCATGAGGTATCTTGGCTCCACTTTGTGCCATCATTTGTAAGAAGTATTGTCTATCCCTCCTCATTATTTCTTCAACCAATCGATTGAAACGAAGATCCATAATGGATTCTTCCACATCTACTGAATGTACTGAAAAGTTGTCCATATTGTCATTGTGTGTATAATTGTTGTTTGTAGTGTCCATGTTCTCAACATTTGGAATGTTTCTATAGGCATCCATGTCAGGTAATGTAGTATGATCAGAATTGAAAAAGATATCATTGTCATACTCATAAGAACTCATGTTTGCTGACTCTTGAGCCTCTTTAGTTTCTCTCCTCGATTTTTGAAGACGGGTTTCAACCATGAACTAGGTATTGACCGAGATGTGTGAGACTAGATGAAAATGGAAAGAGTATGGAAGACTAAGAGTTGGATGGAATGTAAATTAATCTGAGGTGTACTTGCAATGTCCAAAGTGTAAGACCAAGTATGTATGTAGTAGAGTAGGTGTGACTTCCAAAGAGAGGATAGTTTCTCTTGATGAGGTAAGTTGACCTTGACTCTAAGTAAGACCAAATGAGACCCAAAGGTAAGAAACCTTGATGAGGGACCACTTAGCAAAGTGTTGTTGTATGTAGTGTGTTGACAAAGTATGATGAGGACAAGCAAGTGACCTTTTGACTCAGGTTTAGACAATTGTGAATTTAAAGAGAGATGTAAAGCAATGATTGACTTTGTGAGACCCAAGGACAGGTTGACTGCTAAATGAAACCCTGGAGAAATGACCTAGGAGGCTCAAGAGTTCTGAAACTGACTGTGTTTGTTTGCTGGACTGTAACAGTTTTTCAATTCTGAACACAGACACGCCTGTATACTTCACAGACGCGATTTCCCGACAGAGACGCGGCTCTGTTTAACACAAACGTGTTTCTGAGATTTTTTTGCAAAGTGTAATGTTGATTTTTGGGACACAGACGTGATTCTGCCCTTCACAGACGTGCTTATACAACACAGACGCTATTATGTCCGACACAGACGCGTTTCTGTAAAATTTGTGCAATTTTTTCCAATCTGTGAAGTTGTTTTGTTGTGACCAAATCTAACTGTTTGACTGTTTTTCGTGACAAGAGGACACAATTTTGATGAGGACTCAATGTTTGCAAGTGTCTAGACTCAAAATGACTCCAAAAAAAATGTGTTGTTTGATGTAAAAATGTTTTGTATACACTTGAAGACACAAAAGACACAATTTTTTGTTGTTTAGTCTTGAATGTTTTGAATGTTTAAAATAAGTCAAGCACAATTCTTATGGCTGGCCAAGACAATAGTTGTTGATCCCACATGGGGTTTTACCCCCGAGGCTACGCTATTCAAAGCGGATACTTAGATGCTTGACCTCACTGGCTCCACCCTCGGCACTCACTTCTCGGGTCAGCCAAGCTTCAGTCCCCACGAAAACTCCCCGTGGCGAACTTTGTATCTCTACTAAGAACCGTATGTGTGTGGGCTACTACCAGAGGTCCGACCTCCTGCCCCAACAACTAGAAGGATTTGGGCTTCTAAAACAAAAAGGTGCTAGTAAGGGCATCTGCTCGTGTGGCCATACATGCGGCACTTTCAGCTCTGTAAATACAGAAGGCTCCCAGTCGGTAGGGGTTACGCCCTACAAATGATCAAATAAATTTGATCAAACGGGTTTATGGGGAGACATAGTGTCGGTATGAACTAATCAGCACACATTATCCATAGTTTTCACCATGAATACATTTGTTTATAGTGGTTCGGAAGAGGTGGGTTTTCCTCGCTACCACTTGGGTCGTTCTCTTCTCACTAGTAGTCCTAATGACCACATGGGAAGACAAGCCCTCTAAAGATTAAACAAAAAGAGCCTATTGCTCAAGACACAAAAGACAATGATTCAATTTTAGTGCACCAATTGAAGTGTTTGTTAGTCTATGAAAACAAGGCACACAATAAAAATCCAAAAACCCTTGCCAAGGTCCTGCAACAAAGATTTGTTAGTAGTTTGGATTGTTTGAAATAATCACCCCTTCCTGCAAGCACACAAGTTAGGTAAATTTTAAAACCCAAAAGACTTTGTGAAAATAGGGGCCTTCAACCAAACGATTTAGCTTCCAAGACAAGTTGCACCAATTTCGTTAGCTAGATCTGAAAATGTTAGCTCAAAATAAACCAGATCTGAAACCCTAAATGCAAAGTCCGAAAACTGAATCAATAAAAATCCAAAATTTGAAACTGGTGAACATAGACGCAATTACCCTCAACATAGATGCAATTGGGTGACACAGACGCAGTTCTGTGAGACACAGACGCGACTGCAAAACTCAGACGCGTCTTCCGAACACAGACGTGGATAAAAACAGCACAGACACGACTTTAAAACACAAACGCGCTTTCCTGGAACCTTCAAAATAAAATATTGCCAATAACACATACGCGGCTCCAGATGTCACAGACGCGCTAGAAAATCAAAAAACGCGATCCGAAAGTGCGCAGATGCGCAAATGTCGAAAATGTTGTCGAAAACGTCAGATCTGCAACTTCAAAATACAAAATCTGCAACAAGATGTTAAATGCAAAAAGGGACAAGAGTCCCACCGGGCGTGCCAAAATGTATATGGTGAAAATGGATAACAATAATAATGATATTGAAAGGCTAAATGAATTCAACCACAAAACCCTAGCCTAACAACAACAAAGATCCACCATAACATATGAAGATTACCTAAGACAATGCAAATCAAATGAAATCGCAAAGATTATACCATCACATGTCCAATAGGGTTTGGATCTCCATTCTTCCTATCTCCATTGATCTTGCTTGATATATTTACTCTCAGATTTTATGTGCACAAGAGCTCAACAAAGAATGGAAATGTGGTTGCAAGTAGGATCGTATATGCCAAGTAGTCAATTGATCAAGTAGTTAGAAGGATTGATTAGAATCCTTGATTAGAATGATTAGGGTTTGATAATGAAGGAAGCATCTCCTTATATAGAAGACACTATATGAAATGGAGGGATAAGATTGAGAGGTGTAAAAGGAGGTCGGCTATGATTAGAGGGTAGGTAAAAGAAATAATAAAATAATGAAAGGGGTAGGTAGTGTATGAATTAAGAGATGAATGACATGTGTCATGGGTAGAAAAGGTTAATGAATTAATTAAATAAATTGTAATGCCCATACCCTAGTTAGACTTGTAAAACCCGTTTGACCATGATTGACTTCCTATGTGGCATTCTTGAATGGTAGGTTAACCATGGTGAAATGTGTAGTTTAGATAATATAAATAACTGTGCATACTTATTTTTGTGCTTTTGCATCGATTCTCGTGTAAATGTAATTGTTCCTAACCCTTTTGATAAATCTTGAGCTAAAGCCTTCATTGAATATGTATATGTATATGCATGCTTGTATGAATTCATGGGTGCAGGAGATTGCAGGTACAACACCCCTTAGGGCAAGGTTCATCTCCTTTGGGATTTGCAAGGTTGAGTATGCCTCTTTCATCTTTAGAATTCGGATTTGGTGGTCATATAACTCTCGTCTTGCCTTAGCCATGGTTAGGTGAGCATCGTGTGTGGATTCGTGGGGCTTGTTTTCATTGGGATGCGTGTCGAGAGATTTGGAAGACTTCCTCGATTTGCGTGCCTTGCGCGAGGTAAGTGGAATTTGTTATCCTAAGTATTAAATTCAATTTAATGAGTAAACGTACACATTAGTGATATAGAAAAGTAAATAGGTAGTTTCTTCTATACGAGTAATCGTTAATTTAAAGGGATTGCTTTAATTATTATTGTGGCAAGCTTAAGGTATTTAACTTGAGTTAGTGTGTTCATTTATGCATTTGTAACATTTACGCATTTGTAGTTGAGAAAATTAGAATAAATAAGACTCTTGCTTTAGATTAGTCATTTATTTAAAAATGTCGCTTTATTATGTTATAGCGAGTTAATTTAATAGCTAATTTTAAAATAATGAATTTAATGAGTTATGCGTTTTGGAAAGGAAAAAATTTAAAGTCATTTGGGAGATAGAAATAAATTACTCATTTTCGCATTTTGGAAGAAAAAGGGTAAATTATTATTATTTAAAAGAAATTATTTCCTTTTTACTTGTATAGTTGATATAGTATAAAAAGATTGATTTTTTTTAGAAAATTAAATTAATCAAAACGCCTTACCCGGTCAATAGTTCCGAAATAGAAAAGTAGGCCTAAATTGATATTGAGAGATTAAAATTAGAGATTAAATAAGAAACAGAAGCGTGTTAATTTTAATGAGAATAAAACAAGTTAGATTTATTGAGTAATGGAAAATAATGATTTCCATTCTCATGTTTCTTTTATTTTCAAAAAAAAAATAAATGTCTAAATTCGAAATTGAAAATTAGGGCAAAAATAGGGTTTCTCATTTTAAACTAGTTGGGAAATGTTTTTGGGGGTTCTTTTCTTTTGGTCTTTTTTTTGGGAAAAATAATGGACTTGGGAGGAGAGATTGGGGATTTTGGACAAAGATGGAGTTTTAGAGCAGCAGATTTGGGAGCTCTTCTTCAAAAATACTCTTCCTGGAATGCGTTTTGAGGTAAGAATCTGATCATTAGCTTGATTAAAATGGTTACAAAGAAGGGGGTTTTGTATTTTTCTTTCTTGCAACATTGTTTTTTCAGATTGCCCATTGATGTTTGTGAGTAAGTTCCGTTGTAGAAAAAATGGGTAGAGCTCAATTTTTTGTTAAATCTTTGTGTGGAAAATGGATTGCAAACATGGTGTGGGATTTGGTGGTTATTCTTCAAGACTCTTCTATTTTGCTTTCGTTTTGAAATCCATAGCATTCTGGAAAAAAAAAAGAGAAAAGAAAAAAGGGAGAAATGGTTGTGACTGTGATTGTTTTTTTAAAAAATGGGGTTGCTGGAAAATACTTTAAGTTTTGTGTTTTCAGACTGTGTTTTGGTGAGATATTCATATATCTTTTTTGTATTACTTTCATATTCTAATTAGTTATAAAAAAAATATATACATAGATTCAATAAATTAAAACTTGACTGCACATTTTTGGCAGTTTGGACTGTGTCTATTATTGAAAGTTTAACAGAAAAATTTTAAAAAAATAATAAGAAAAAAAAAAATATAATAAAAACTTACCATAGCCCAACCCCCCCGCACTGCTACCAGTTGGTAGCAGCGCTACCAGAGGTAGCGGACTGCTACCAAATGGTAGCAACGCTACCAGAGGTAGCGGACTGCTACCAAATGGTAGCAACGCTACCAAAGGTAGCGGCCTGCTACCATTTGGTAGCAGCGCTACCAATGGTAGCTTGGGCTGCCAAAGGGGGAGGGCCCACGTGACCTTCCCTCCCTTTTTTATTTTGAAAAAAAAAGTTTTTTTTTATTTTATTTTTATTATATATTAATTGACATCTTTTTTTTTATTATTATGTATAAATTAATAGGTGAAGTTAAATTAATGAGAGGAGTTAAATTTAGTTAAGAAGTTTTAAATTCAGTTCCCTTTTATATTATCTAATTTTAAATTCAGCTTTCTGTTATATTATTTAATTCCAGATTAGTAAATAATATTTGGATTTAGTTAACCATCACTTGGTAAATTTATACTTCATTTATAGTTATTGATTTCTTTGATTTATGTCATGCTTGGGTATTACACATTATTAACATGGGTTAAGTATTAATGATGGATTAATGTGAAGTTTTAAATAAAAGTTAATCTAACAAAACCATAAACTTGATCAACATTAATGGATAGAAATGATATGGAAAAACGAATACCTCTTCCGGATGATGTCCTTGCAGTTTAAATTGCTGTAATAAAATTTGGTTAGGTAATAGTGAGACTTGATATGCTAGTTTTGGTCATAAGTCGGTCAAACCCCTAGTTAGGGTACCGTCAAACAATAGAATCTAGGTTTGTTTGCTTTTTTTTTGGTTATGATTCAATTTGACCCGCTTTTAAAAGGGATCACCATGTAATAATCAATCGAGGTAGATGTTGAATAGTGTATGTGTTCGCCTAAAGGGCAGAGTTGTAAAGACATGTAAATATGTAACCTTAACTATATTAAATGCCAGAGGGGTCTTGCAGTTGAGCAGACCCGGAGATGTAGCCCTTTAGGGGTGAACTCCGAGATCATATCTGTGTTATGCAGTGTTTTTAGCTTACTTTGTTTTATGCTTTAAATTATCATGGATGGTTGTATTCTTGCATAAGTGTATGGTGGAAATTTAATGAATTCAAATCTAAGTGCATAACATTATTCATCCGGATAAATGTAGTTATTTAGGTTCATAAAACATTGTAAATTATGATGATGGCAAAGTATTTAAAACATTGTAATTAAAGTTGTGGAAAAAGTATTTGATAAGGTTAATCAAACGTAGTAATAGTGGAAAGAATCTTGCTAGGTTACATCATTGGATTAGCTTGTTATTAAGCATGCAAATTGAACAAATGAGTATGGGAAAGCAAAGTTAGAATTAATGTTATAATTTCTAAGTTGAAATCTAAAGGATGAATCTCATATAGGTATTTACCTTCTTACCTTTGTAAATGAGTATCGCCATGTTAATTGTAATTCACTTTATCAGATGAATTTACTTAGTTGTTTACATTTTAATCTTAACAAATAATCTTTATCAGATTAATTTTATACAAGGGTGAACTCAACTAGTATCCATATTTGTAACCTTAATCAAAGAATCCCTTATGTTTGCTAAAATGGAACTAAAAAGGGAAGTTTTGGTATAGTTGTTTAAATCTTAATCTTAATAAATGTACCTTCTCATATTAACTTCATATAACCAAAAAGAGTAATATGCAATAAGATAATGGTATTTTAATCCTAATAGAAGAACATCACTATGGTCTTATTATTCAAATCTTGAAATGAAGAATTTCATCTAGCTAACGATATTTTAATTTAAAGGATGCTCTCGTGTGCCCTAATGCATATCCACCTTAATGAAATTAGTCCAATTATTTGCATTATCAAAACTTCAAATGAATTCTATGGCTACTCACATTTTATCTTTCATATAAGAATTACAACTCATTAGTTGGCTATGCACGAAATCAAATGAAGGGATGTCACTCTATTAATTGTAGTTAATCCTTAATGAATGAATCTCGTCTGATTGACCATACTTTTAATATTAAAGGATGAAATCGATTGAGAATGGATACCTTAAACCCAATAGAATGAACTTCATTATATTAAACGCATGAACCTTTTTGGAGGCCTCTTAATGTAATTATGAATTAAAGTGCAATGAATAAATGACCTCACAATGGCCTCCTAACCACCCAAAGTAAATGAACGCTTCCTAAAATTATAAGATGTCCAACCATTGAACACATATATAATCAAGATCTATGCAATTATCTCGTAATTAAAATAACCAGTTTAATGGATCTAATGACGCAAGTTGAATTAGGTGTAAGGTTATGTAATCGCGTTGGGAAACCTCTTAGGATCTTTTAGCCTTCTTTTAGCCTTCCGCTGTGTTATCTAGTTAGAGATAACTTGAGATAACTTCAATCTATCTTAATATTGTAACTTTTCATTAACGCTCTTAATTATTATTTAAAAAAATAAAAATAAACACTCTATTCGAGTGTTTTTAACTTAAACCCTTAGGGGTTTCCTGGCGGGGCATTACATAAATAAAGATTTATTTAATTAATAGAAGAAGTGGGATCAATTAAATAAATAAGATATTTATTTAATTTAGGAAAAGGATAATTTAAATAAATAAATGTATTTATTTAAATGAGAAATAAGGCTAGAAGAGGATAAATGAATTAATTAAATAAATAAAGATTTATTTAATTAATAGAAGAATTAAGCTTAGATAATTAAATAAATAAAATATTTATTTAATTAGACATGACAATTTTGGGTGTCTACAAGCACCACTAACCTAAAGTTGTCTGATGCAAATAAATAAACAAATTTCAAATCAGGATGTTGTATGGATTATCTCCCTAAAATTTTGTTAGATTAGCGTAGGTCACTATGGCTAGTTGCCAGTGAATAGGGTTTTTTGCTTCTTCAAAGTTCAGATCTCTTTGTCTTAGTCTGCACTTTATGATTCTATAATCCTTCTTTGCCAAATTTTAATCCTACACATAAAAGAGAGATAAAATGGTGTTGGGTTGTATACGAGTTTTCCTAAGTCAAACCCCACATTGGAATTAACCCTATAACAATGATGATGAAAAAGAGAGGTTACCCTTGCAGGGTTGAGGTTAAAAACCTTAAGGAAATACAGAATTAAAATATTATACATTTTATATGGATCTATTTTCCTTTAAGTTTCATCAAATTTTGATGTTTCTAGATAGAAGTTCATGCATGCCTTCACACAAACTTGATCATGGATGTCATCTTGAATGCTTGAATATAAGAATACTTGACCTCTCCTTCACTGCCTTGAAAATGCCTAATTCTTTGCTCAACTTGCTTCATGGTAATTGAATTAGGATATGGTATATGTTTCAAATGAGGGGGTAAGACTTTCTTTTATACTCAACCTCACAAAATGTGTTGAAATTTTTTAAGTTAGTCAACATCATGATCACTTTCCTACTTAACATTTTTTAATTGTTAGATGGTTCAAATTTGGGCCCATGTTGGCTTGACTATGGCACTAGGCACCCTAATCTAGGGGGACTAAGGTGCTAAGTTCCCTAATCCAATCCTCTTGGGCTGGTATCTAGGTTAGAAATCAAAAAAACATTTCAAAGTCCTTATATTTGGCATTGTTTTGAGCAGAATCGGGTAATACTTAGAGTATGAAGGGAGAAACACAAAAGTGAGCCCCAAGTGAGTATGAAATTGTATGAGGATACAATTTACACCACTATATTTACCCCCCTCTTTAGAAGGAGTATGATCGTGTGTTCATACTCTCGGTAAAGTGTATGATAGCATCAAATGACACTCACCAAGACATTAAAGAGATAAGAAAATACCAAGCCCCCAATGACTAAATATATCATTTGTCTAAAACATCAAGATAAAAGGAGCAACATGATCAACACATGGATAATGCAAGAATGAAGAAGAGATATGACTTCTAGGTCTAGTAAGGAGTTGCTTACTATGAGGTATATGAGAGAAGAGAAGAGTGATGAACAAGGTCATTGCTTATCATAATACCTATATCATTTGATTCATTCAATTGTCAACCCATGAGGTGTCCAAAGTTTTCTATGGTGAGATGGTTCCATTTGGGGGTATTTTAATAGTGATTTTTGGTATGTTTTCAGTATATAGCTATCCAGAGTTGTTATTCTGTCACTCTAATCTATTCTATATTTCCTAACTTATTTTAGAATTTTGACTCTAACCTATGAAAATTGACTAAACTAATGACTGCAATGGATAATTTATGCTCAAATATGAATTAATACTCAAGGTAATGGAGTTCATTAATTTACCACACACTTGTATGAAAGTAAATTTTAATCTATTTATAGAAATTAAATATATTCTACATTTGCATAAATTGAAACCTATTTACATTTGCGAAGAAGAAAGATCTTATTTTACGCTTGTAGAAATAAGATCCTAAATTATGCTTGCAGAAAAGAAATCACACTTTGCATAAAGAAAAGAGAACTCCATTCTATTACATTGATTTTGGTTTTCAAACTCAAGCTTCACAATTGCATTTATCCCTAAAATCATCAATGTATCTAAAAATTCAATGAGATGTATCTAAAAATTCAATGAACTTAATCAAAAGACTAATTTAACTATAAAACAAATCTATGTCAACAATGAATTGAAATGAACTCTAAATCTAAGATAACCATTGTAACTGCAACAATGATTCAAAATGCAATTAAAGAATTTAAACATGAAATTGAAACTAACAACAAGAATGAAATAAACTGAGACAAAAACATAGAGATCACCTTTGTTCTATCAAGCAAGCCCTACTCTTCCTCTTGGAGGGATCCTACATCTTTAGTGGATTAAAAACTCCTTATTTGCATTCAAAATTGCCCTGGGGGGGAGTAAATTACAAATTTCAAAGGGAAAATTATAATTCAAAGTTCAAACTGGAAATTGACAAGCTAACCTACGATCAAATATATGGCCAACATATATAGTTGCCTTATTTCAAAAGCAGAGATAAAAACCCTATCTAACAACTCTAAAGAACTGAGTGTCAACTAAGAGATCAACTAGAGAACCCAAGATATCTAGAGATATCCAGAGTGATTTTAGGATAAGGTGCAACAATAAATGGAACGAGGGATTCTATCTCGATTGTGCAATTAAGAAGTTGCACGAGCCCAACAACAAATTGGAAAATGTGTCCCACCTAACAAGTACACTCAAAATAACATTCAATAGAGAATCTTCATTATCCAACGAGGCATTTTAGAACTTCTCAACATTTGAACTTAGAAAAAGATCAAGCACAAAAAATACCTGAAAATAAAGTATATTCCTTGATCATCCATAGCATAATCATGTCATAAGATATACATTTATATAAAGATATTATTTTTATATTACTCCATGATTATATCAAATAAGTCTTAAAAAATCAATAAACTATTAAAACATTGTATAAGTCTTTGTTAAAAGCATGAAATTAAAATGGCCATCATTTCCTCCCCCTCTTAATTGCAACTACATCCTCATGGTTGGGGGTTTTGAATATCTCTATTCATCTGCTCCAACCAAATAGCCAAATCAAATCTTTGTCTTCTATATTATGTAAACTTCCCAGGTGGAGCATAGTCACTATGCTCCAAAATTCTCTCTAATCAAGTCTCAGATGCATTGCTTGGCATTAATTCTTGGAGATGGTATGATAATTATTGGAGGCCTAAACCTCATACCAATCCATTGTTCTCCCTAAATTCCTATTATCAATATGACACTTCTAACCCTTCTCACGATCCACGTAATATTGGTAGGAGAGATATATTCTCTCCTTCTTAGTGATATAGGGATTGAATTAATATTTCCCTACATGCTTGCAAAGATCTTTCCATCAATTGTGGTTCCTCATCCCGGTAACAGTCAACACTAGTTTGGAGATTTTGTCTATAGATTGTTGCAATCGGTTGTAGCTAGGCAATGACCTTAAATTCTCTTTCTTATTTCTTTTTTCTTGGTCACTCATCCCTCGTAGGCAACCCCAATTTACTATGTGCTTCTTTGTATTCTTAAAATATATTTGACCATTCAATTTGATTTTGCAACAAGGAAATAAAAGACCTATTTTTTAGCTCTTTCGCGTAGATATTCAACAATGATTTTGAATAATGAACAAATAAGAAATCATGTTGGAAAAATTCACATAATTGATTTTGCACTATGGGATAGCTATGCATGAAATTATCCACAAATTCTTCATCATTCCAAAATCTAGAGGTCTTTTTAGTACCAACTGGTTTAATTTTTATTTTATAAATTGCTCCCATATAAACAAGCATACATACCAGAAGGCTTGTGAGTGGTAATCAGTGCAAAATAAATTTCAATAGACTCTTCCACCCTATTCTCGGCCTCCTCCTTCTCTTTCTAGGCAGTCTCTAATTATTCTTTGGGCTGAGAAAATTCTTGTTTATACTTCATAGTTTCCAAGCAAAGGTATCTAGGTGGTGTTGTAGAAGTAGAGGCTTTGTGGTCATGAGCCCTTGGGAGCAGTCTGGAAACAATTTTTTTACTTCTTATTAATTCTTTTGTTAAATTTTCCACTTCCTCTACATTCACAAAAGCCTATTGATTTGTTTTGCATAAGATTTCTTCAGTTTGTGTCAATTGTTTTTGTTAGAATGGTGTGAATGTTGTCATTGATGTCAAACCCGGTGATCTGGTTAGGACCAGATGTGGTATATTGAGAAACAATAGAAGATACGTATCTATGTGATATGAAGTAGTAAGGTAAGTATGAGCTACTGGAGTTATTTTTGGAAGATCCTCTTCTCTATAATCGTATGTTTTACTTATCATGGTTTGTATTTTGTTATGGTATCAATTGTGTCAATTGAATTTATATCTGGATGTTTGTATTGCATTAAGATTTATGAGTTCTATGCTCTAGAATCGATGGTATCGGTATCTTGGAATTGGAAGTTGTTGTGCTTAGAATTTGTGATTATGGGTCTGTGTCTTTGGGTCTGATAGACCCTTTTTTTATTATGGTAATTGAGGTGTATGTTCTGGTAAATGAAGTGTGTGAAGGAAGCATGCATAAGATTAGTGAAGGCCGACTTGGTTACCCTATTTTTGGTCGAGGCATGTTTTGGATAACACATGTTTATCCCTATTACTACTTATCAAGTTGCCATTAGTTTCATGTCAAAGTTATTCTATATACTCTAGTCGGTTATCTCTACCGAGATATTCAGTCGGTATGCACAGTCTAGTCGGTTATTGAAGAAAGCAGTCTCAAAACGTAGTATACACCGAGTTGTCTACCGAGTATCATTTCTTGTCTACCGAGCAGCAAAGATGACACACCGAGTTGATATACACCGAGTGAAATGTGTTACCAGATTCATTGAACCTGGACATACATATGAAAACATGTTACAAGATCGAGGCACATCTAATCGTTATCACATTGGAAATTGCACTTAAAGATTGTGTATGATTTTGAGGTCATCTAACCAATGAAATAATTTGCATGGTTATTCATTTGATAAATCATATTTGTAAGATCAAAGCAATGAATGGATCACCGTCATAAGAGATCTATTTATACAACATGAGTTAAGAATTAAAAAGAGTGTGTGTGTGCATGAGTGTAAGAAGACTGCTACAGAGACACGGAGGTCACCGAGAAGGTTTTCAGAGAATAGTCGAAGAACAGAGTAAACAGAAGTGTTTATCGAGTTACTATATGGGTTACCGAGGTATGCTATAAGCAAGGTAACTTATTCTGAGCACATAGAACCTGCTATAACATTCCAGATGTAAAGTTGCAGATATTTGTAATGATTTTATTGTAATATTTTGAAGTTGTAAGAGAAACCTTTAACAGGGTAAAAGACTCTAATCAAGTCTATAAATTGTAAAGCCTCTAACCAGGTGCAGCATTTAGATGAAGTGTTGTGAAATCCTTTAGTAAGGTAGATCTAACAGATCTTGTTACTCCTAACAGGGTAAGCTATCAGAAATAGCTAAACATGTAGCTCTAACCGAGCACTCTTTATTATTGCAGTAGTGAAGTTGTGGGTGCCATCCCCACCGCAGTTTTTCTCTCTAACCAAGAGTTTTTGTGTAACCAAAATATATGTGTTATGGAGTGAATCATGTATGATTGTTATCTATTTGTTTTAGCTTTATATTATGTTACTACACTATTCGGTTTATGCATAATAGTAAAGTTCTTATTGAAGAAAAGTTTTGGAGTACTGATTCACCCCTCCCCTCTCAGTACATTAGCTTTCCATATTGGGCCTAACAGATCCCAACAAAGTATTATTATATAAAGCATTTGTGCTTGACCAACATATTATATTACAGTATGTGCTTACCAATATATACAAAGAGAGAGAGAGAGAGAGAGAGAGAGAGAGAGAGAGAGAGTATATACAAAGAGAGAGAGAGAGAGAGAGAGAGAGAGAGAGTAATGCCCCGCCAAGAACCCTAAAGGAAAACAACACAACTAGGCAACTAAAGGGTGAAATAGTTTATTTTTTTAAAAGATTAAGTGCATTGATTATAACCATTGCATGTCTAATAACACAGCGGAAGACTAACACATGATTTCCTAAGGGTTACCAATGAAGATTAATCGTAGATTATATTAACACCATGGTTAATCCAATTGTCCATTTAATTAGATAAAGTAAATGCTTAAGTTCAAAACTACACATACATCTAAATTCCATAATGAAAGATTCAAGTATTCCAATGCATTCAATTTTTCATAAATCATTTATACATAAGATCAAAGCAACTGAATTAGCATACATTCCACTGACATAATATTACAATATCCATAAATACATGGCTTCCAATAATACCACGGATTACAAAGTTACAATATCAAGGTTACATAAAAGTTGATACAATGACCACAAGGTCTCAACTGAACAATGATCACAGACATGAGCTAGTACATGAACCACGAACCAAGAAACACCAGTGAAGCCTTTCCTCGCCTGAAGATACAATCCAGAACATCTGATGGGAAGTGGCACTACCACCCGACCATGTGATCCCGAAATGAAACCACCCCACCGTGCTAGGAGATAGTAGAAAACCCTCAAGCAAGCAAAGTAAGACAAGTATGAAATAACTACAAGACTCCGCAAACATCCATGTGACTCAACTCACAAACACTAGTGACTCTAAGGAGAGAGTGTCATTGCATAGCTTGATGGTTACCATGGTAGGCCTCCTAGGTCCCGGCTCTCTGTCCTGGTAACCTCTCTCGGCTTCCGGCTCCAACTAAGTCTCATGCGGACCCTACCAATCCTTTCGTGAAGACAAGGTGGTAAGTTTGTCATTCCATGCCTTCTTGTAACATTATGAGCCATGTACTAGCACTTCACCTATGCACGAGGTACATTATCTTAATTAATATTTATTCCACTCCCCCCCAATATATTATTAGGTTATCACTTTTTAACTGACTTTCGACGGGTTATCTTGTCATCCACTTTGGGCATGGCCCCCGCTCGAAAGGCACTCTCTCTCATAGGACACTAATAGGAAAGGTCTCTCTACGAGAACTCTATGGCGAAACAGACAGCCATAACTAATCCTGACAAACCACAGGTGAAGGATACACAATCACTAACCCAAGATTGACCATTTGGACAAAACACACAATGGCTCACATCAATAAGGTTATACAACAACACCTGACCAAGGAGATACAATAACATATGACACAATGACAACTCAGCTAGAATTGCAATGAAATTAAGCTTGACTACAAATACCATTTACACAAGATCCTAATACAGGCAATCTTTTCTTAAAACAACCAAAAGCATAAATAACTTGCAATTAAAAATTTTCCAGACAATAAGAAAATACAACTACTTTAATACAAAGAAATCAATTTTGTCATTTGTCCAATAAGGTTAAATCAATCACATAAAAATTAACCCCCTAATTATATGTTCATGATTACTTTACAAATAAACCCAATTAGATTGTATCAATAATATAAATTAAATCCAAATTAAAAATTATATATAATAATATAATATAATTACATAAATATATATATTTTACGAATATAATATTATTTAATTATATCACATTAAAATATATAATAAAAAGATGATTTAATTTGAAATATCTTTCATTTCCAAAATAACATAATTAAAACCACATAAATACTATATATATATATATAATTTTTTATTTTTTATTTTTTTTTTAATTAATTAATTTTTTTTAATTAATTTGTCTTTTTTTTTAATTAATTTTTTTTTTAATACAATAATCTAAAACATGTAAATTCTATTTTTACCCAAAATTTATTTCCAATCTAATTTATTTACAGGGAAATTAATTAATACATAATTTCTTCAAAATAATATAATAAAATAATTTTCCTTAACTTTTAATCATACAATAAATTTTATTAATAATTAAATTTATTTCTATAATAACTAATAATATCACAGAGATACACAAATATTAAAAAATACTGTCATAGCCAAATATCGAAATAAAAATCAAACAAGAGGGAATGATTTCTCTGGTAAATCCCATTCCTCCCAAATCTTGCAATTTCCATGCACAATAAAAATCTTGGCGAAATTTGTCATAATAACTTTTTCCAATTTTCTTAAAATTTAATCTATAAACACCCAGGAAATAACTTCTTTCCATAAACTAGAAATTAACTTCAGGAATGAACTTTAGCCAAGAATCAAACAGGATTTTAGATTTGACAAACATCTTAACACACACATCATTCAGAAAGAAGAAAGAAATAAAAGATTTTCTTTAAAACAAACAATCAAACGAAGCCACCCAACCTGGTATAGCTTTCTTGGAAGAAATTTGTAGAAGAGAACCAATCCTTCAACAAGCTTCCAAATAAATTTCTCTTCACCTAAATCCCTGACTTGTTTCATGTGTATCCCTAAAATAAAGACCTATTCCCCTTTTTAAACTAAAATTCTAGGTTGAATATATTTTTCCCAAAAACCTAAATTTAGTAATAAAAGCAATTTTATTTTCTTTTCTAATTTTCTAACAAATGATAGGTTAACATGCAATATTTAAAAATCATTTTTCTTTCTTTTCTTTTCTCATGCAAATTAATTAATTTTCTAAATAAAGAAATTAAAGCAATACTATAATTCTAATGAATTCTTTTATTCATTTATTTATTTATTTATTCTTTTATTCTTTTATTTATTTAAAATTCTAAGAAACAATAAATGCAACTAATCTAATTTATTTTTCCACTAAAATTTAAATAAAATATATTTCTAATATCATGCAACTTGCAACTTAATTTAATAACTTCTTTTAATTAACTAAATTTATAATATCAATGCATAAAATATATAATTCAAAAATACCAACTATGAGATAACTCCATAAATTTAATTAATTAATTTAAAACCACTAAACACACAAACTGAGCAAACCTCAAGCAAATACTCATAAAAAGATCAAACGACAAAATACGAAGGCCGAACAAACTGTCAGGACGACCAACTGACAACACTCACAAGAGTGTAACTGAGTAAACTAGGGTCAACTACTATCTCCTCCACTTCCATCGGAAAATATAAGGCACGCTCAGACCTGTGAAGCCAGGTGGAGACGATACCCCGTACCTACCCGGTACTTGTACCTACAATATCCTGCATCACCGAACCACACATGCATATATACAATATAGAAAACACGGCATACAAACCGATGAAGGAGAATCATGACATTCCCTGTCTCATCGAAATGAGTGAAGGAAAATCGTCCCCTTGCATCCAATACACTTGCAGACACACAACATATAATTACACATTGCATAGATAGTAAAATGTCAGTACATAGCAATAATTCATAAAATGTCATAAATCACAAGTACTGAAATAATGCAAATAAATTATGCATCTCATATCCAGATAAAGCATGAAATAATGTCATATAAATCTGAATAACACATCATGGTAATGTATCCACTGAAAACAAACAATAATAAAATATGAGTCTAATGAGTTCACACGAGGAAGGGTACTACAGAGAGAGAGAGAGAGAGAGAGAGAGAGAGAGAGAGAGAGAGAGAGAGAGAGAGAGAGTATGTATGATGTATAGCAAAGTAAAAAGTGTGTGAGTGATAGAGTTGTGGACAGGAGAGCAGTAGCAGTATGCGAGCAATATATAGTGTGAGCAGTGGTCCATAGAGACAACTTTAAGAAACCTCCCCTCAAAAACAGATATAAAATCTCGGCGAATTTATATTTATTTTAGATAAAAATAATAACTTTTATTAGCAAATCTTCCATTTTTTAAAAGAAAAATATTAATTTTATTGGCGAATTTTTTTTACATCAAAATTCTTTGGTAGAAAATCTTGGCGAATTTTTGAAAATAATTTGGTATGCATTAATTAGTATTGCAAATAATTTCATTTAAAAAAATAAATTCTTATATAGAAAAGTAGAGGGTTAAGGTGGAAATCGTTAATGAGTTTAAAGGTTAGACACTACTTTATTTAGTTACTATCGTTAATTTAAATTATTCTAATAGCCCTCTTTGTATCTTGTTAGATAAAATGTACTTAAAATTTGTAATACTCATTGGGCCCAAAAAAAAATTTATACCATTGATTTCCATTGACGTCAACAATTGAAAAGCAACACAACCCCCGTGAGCATTACAACTTGTAGGTACAATTTTCCTCATGGAATGCAATGATGGTCATTAGATTATATTCTAAATCAATGGTGGCAACTAAAGATTGCTGGTAAAACCCTTAAGTAACTAATAATTATGATGTATTATTGGCGAGTTAATTTAATTTTTTATAATAAATTATAAAATTTTGGCTAATTTGATCCAATCATGTATCGAATATTTTGGTGAATCTTTGAGTTCAAAAATTTAATAAAATAAATCCTCTGGCGATTTAAATAAGAATAAAATAAAATTTTGTAAAAATGTGGCGATTTAGGTCACCTTAAAACTTGAACTATTAGACAAATTTTGATTTTCAGATTTTAAAAATTAGCCAATTGGCAAATATTAGCCACTAAAAAATCACTAGCAGTGGAGTATGATATATGTGAGAGCAAAGGTGTATGTGGAAAAGTGCAAGAGCAAATAGTGGTGCACTAATCCTTCATCTGATCTACTACAAGCAGTTGGATTGACAGAGTACAGACAGTGATGCAATAATCCCTTACCGAATCTACTTCAAGTAGTTGTGAACAGGTTGGAGAGATCCCTTACCGGATCTGTTGTGAGTTGTTATCTGAGCTTATCTTGGAACTGACCTCATAAATTTGGAGATGCAATTTTTACTCAGTTCATTTATTTCTATTATAGTCAGCATTCCAACAGTGAGTCACATTGTAATCAGGCAGTGAGCCACCCTTTTGTAATCACCATATAACTAGTTATATTTTCTTGAGAGTTAGCCCTCTCTGTGGTTTTTCCCATTTGGTTTTTTCACGTATAAAAATTTGGTGTCCATCTTATGATTATGATTTTCAAGTTTATTATGCATTTGTTATTTTATGTTGATGAGATTAATTGCTAAGGTTAAGAATATCAGTAAAAGTTTTATTAATTGTGGGAATACTGATTCACCCCCCCTCTCAGTATTCAGGTCCATTCAACAGTTTTGATAAATTATTCATCTCTTCACTAAAATTTTGTCTTATTTCCTCAGCCTAGGCGGCATCTTTAGCCATTTCTTATTTTTTCTTTAACATTTTTTCCTTCTCAACATTCATTTTGGCAACCTCATCTTCTTTATATTTCAGCACTTGTTCATATAGGGGTAATTTTAGCCCGTTTTCTTCCAATCCTCACTCTAGTCTAGATGCCATGTTTGCATATTGTAGTTGATCTTCTTCTTCTTTATCCATTCTTCCTTTGTTTCTATCATCCTCTTCTTTGTGTTTAATTAGCTCTTACCTTGTCTCTTGGTGAAGGGTTCCATAGGAGGAGGTAATGAAGAGTTTGAGTGTCCTGGTGAGGTAGGCGGAGATGTATTTAGGGGAGAGATGGTGCAATTGGGGATGCGGAAATTTCTATGGAAGAAAAGCTTCCCAAAATATTTGAGGCTTCCTCTTCTTTTTCCTCTTCATCCTTCTTCTTCTCTTCCATAATTTCTACAAAGTCAACACTATCTGCAGGGGAATTGTTTGGAGTAGGGGCATGAGAAATTGGGTCTTCCTCTTTACCTAAATTTATGATAGGGAGGATTTTCTTTTCCTTCTTTACAGGGATTGAAGTTTCCTCTTTTCTCATTTTTACTCTTCTTTGCCCTTTCTTCATTAAGAACTTAACACATTCCTCTTTTCCATCTTGGTTTTTTAATTAAATGGTGTTTAATAATCAAATGAATCAAACTATGGTGGCTTATGGGTTCACCCCTACTTCTATACCTCATCATCATGGTGCTAATCCAAGAAAAAAAGAATGCAGGTAGGTTAATTATTACCTCAGGTCGAGAATTTTTATGTTTGATGTGTGTTATATATTAACCCTAGACCCATCATAATGTCATATTGCCCCTCACAAGTGAGGAATTTGATTAACCACATTATTGTTGTTTTCTAGGGTTCTTGCAGGCTTTCCTTGTTGACCCCTTTAGTTTTCCCTTTGTGCTTCAAGATAACTAGCCTCAACTCAGGTTCCACATTAAATGCATCAATCAGTTCATCAAAATTGAATTGACCTTTTCCCATTAATTCACCCTCATTTGGAATCCCAAATAGTTCACTCATGATAGATGTTGAAACCTCCATGTTTTCTTCCCTGACTTTAGTGACAATGTGGAAGTTCTGGACAAATTATTCCATCATCTCCATTTTAGACCCTTCATATTGTAGGAAAAAATCTAGCCATCCCACCTCACATAATAATCTGATTGTTTCTAGGTCCAAATTGAATTCCTTTGGCTTTGATTTCCTTTTGTAACTCATGGCTATCTCTCACAGTCTAAATAATGGTGTCTACTGATAACAGGTTGAATATGGTGAAAATTACAAAATAAGAAAAGTGTCTTGTTAATAACACATAATAAAAATTGTTATCTTTTCTCATCACTTCTATTAATACCATAGTACTTTCCATAAATGCATTTGTAAATTCTAATTAAACCTTGTTTGTGTGTGCATTCAATTTCTTGTGCTCAAATTGCTTGTACCTATTGGCAATATGTGTTGTCATTGATTTCAACTTGATGTCTAACAATATGGGTTGTCGTTGAGGAGAATATGTGTTCTAGTCATTAATGAATCAAATCATGTATGTGATAGTTCCGATACTTAATGTAAGTACAGATCCAATAGCCAACAAGATGAGAGGGGGGGTGAATCATACAAACTTAATCTTCGATAAAAACATCAGATTCAACCTCGGTAACATATACTTCAGTAATATAACCAAAACTGCTAAACATGCAAACTCAAAAGCATATAAACATCATATCACTCATAACACCAGATTTAACGTGGAAACCCGAATGGGGAAAAACCACTGTGGGATTTCGGACCCACTAAGAAATATACTCTTCTAGAGTATGCTCGGTTAAAAGCAAATCCTGTTACAGATTACAAACACATTGCTAGATGTGACTCGGTTAAGGGATTTCCCTTAGATCTGTTAGGATCTTCACCTTGTTAGAAGTGACCTTGTTAAAGGATTTCAAACACTCAATCAAAATGTCACCTTGCTAGAGGGTTTTACAAATAAGACTGTTAAATCCACTCGGTTAAGAGATTTTCTGTCACTTTCACAAAATAATAGTAATAAAAATCTATCTGCAACTTCACATCTAAAATGCTAAAGCAGATTCTTATTTGCTCAATATAATCTAGACATAGAACTAATCTTGTCCATCTGTTGGGCTTCTATACTCTGTTATTCAAATAGGTCTTCAAACTTCTGTGCTCGGTAATCACTATGTAGCATCCCTGTGCATACATTTTCCCGCATACATTGTTTATCAACAGTTCCCTATTTATAAACAATTAGCTAACCGCTTAATCTCTTTGATCACATTTCCCATGATCAATCATAGCCATTAGATCTTCAATCTTGTCCAGGTTTAATGTATCCTTCGATCTGAAAAATGTTTTACCTTGCCTAGGAACTTGCATACATTTCTTGGAACTTGTGCTAGGGTAATGCGGTTCAATCTGCGTTGTAGATCTTCATGCCGATTTTCCTTTGCCATAGATTCTTTAACAAACTTCATGCACGGCATACCAATCATTTAATCAGTTCTAGCTCATCAGCTTCATTCATTAAATAATGCATGTAACCATTTAATGTATTCTGTTACAGCTCGGTTACAACTCGGTAACAACTTGGTAAATACTAAACTTTACTCAGTAGACATTCTGCCTTCATTAACCGATAGCGATAACCTTAGGGTTTACCGACTAGGTTCTTTGCTTGGTAACATAGTATAGTATTAACCTTACAGTTTACAACATATGTATGATGTTAAAACAATCTAAACATCATGATCTCATCATTGTCTAACTCGGTAATAGTTTCCCATTGAATACCTTATTCATCATATTCTTTCTGTGTCTTTTACCGACATCTTTATACTCATCAAATCATACTTCTCAAGATATAGCAACATCATACTGAATTAGAAAATCAATTTCTTGACATCAATGACAAAATAATAATATTAAGACAGTAAATCATCCTTAATCAGTTATATCCATAATCATCAACAACCTTCTCAATATCCTTATTGAAATGCCAACAATCTCCCATTATCTGTTATAATGTCAAATGCCAATAGTATGTCTAGTATATTTGGGTTACAGTTCAACAATGTTATATCTCTTAGAAGTTTTACCAGAATGCTCTACATTCTTTCCGTTGGATAGTTGTCCTTGTGTAAATTTGGTATTATGTTCAAGATTATATATGGATTCAATGATATGGATTTTAGGCAAATTGGTGCTTTGCCATGCAATATTCATCATGTTGAAATGTATTTGTTTGTCTAGTTTCCCATGTTTCTATTTGTTCAATGGATTTCTCCACTTGCGCTAGAACTTGATTGATCTCTTTGGGAGATGTTTTTGGAGAGGTTGTACATGGTCTTTAGTGCTCTCATCTTGTTTTGGGTGGTGATTTTAGTTTCTCCCTGGTGGCATGAAGGCTAATAGTTAACAATTTTGATAGTGATTTTGATATTTGGGTCGACAGGTTGAGTTCTTTCAATTTTGATTGATATTGACCTACTCTAATTGCTTTGAAGGATGTGATAAGGTTTTTTTAAGGTTCATCTATGCCTTTGATTGATTTACAACCTAATCTTTGTGTGATATATATATATATATATATATATATATCTGTGTGTGTGTGTGTATGGATTCGAACTATATTGTTTCACATGTTTCATTTGATAGGCCATATGGATGCCAACCTGATTAATGTTTTGGTGTGTTACAGAGGGTATATAAAAAAGGATAAATTATTTGTGTGCAATGTGAGGTATAATTTGCAAAATAATCCGGTGATGAGTCAGTTGAGTATGAAGTGTGTGAAATTGGTATGAGTGAGTAACTATGCTACAAAGAGTACTGCAACTTCAACATATGTCAAATTCTTCGACTACAACAATTCATGTTAGATATCTCATTCTAATATTCATGTATCTTACTAGGAGATAGTGTGTCTTCTCAGCAAGTCTTTTGTATCTTACCCTAGGGTAGTGAACCTCAACTTGCAATTCCTTCTAAGAGTAGTAAGCTTTCTTGGCAATGTTCTTAAAACAAACATTATAATCCTTGTTTCATATAGTGTGAGTTAACTCTCACTGTGGTTTTTCCCTCCTTGGGTTTTCCACATAAAAATCTTGGTGTTTTTGTGTGGTTTTTCCCTCCTTGGGTTTTCCACATATGTAAGCCTTGCTTCTTGTTGATAACCAAGGAAGATTCCTTCATCAATTCTTGAATAAAACTTTCCAAGATCTTCTTCATCTCTTATGATATAAAACTTGCTTCCAAAAATTTTGAAATACCTAATAGTGGAATTTCTTCCATACCATAGCTTGTAAGGGGTTTTTTAATTATTGACTCTCACCTGCACTTTGTTAAGAATATAGACAATACTATGCATTGCCTCTTTCCAATACATGTCAAACATATTAGGATATTTTAACATTTTCTTAGCCATATCTTTTGAAATTTTCTACTTTTCCTTTCTCCTATCCTATTTTGTTGAGGTGTCCTAGGAGCAGACAAATGTCTCCTAATACCATGATCTTCACAAAACTTATTAAACTTATTTGATGTAAATTCACCTCCTCTATTAGACCTTAAGCATTTGATCTTAGTATCCATTTCATTCTCATCCATAAACTTGAAAGCTTTAAACTTATCTAGTTCTTCGGATTTTTCTCTTAGAAAGTAACCCATGTCATTCTACAGTAATCATCAATAAGTATCATAAAATACCTTTTACCATTTAGTCATCTTGTCCTAGTAGATCTGCATAGGTTAGTATGTATCAGATCCAAGGGTTTTGTAGTAGAATACTCCTTGATATTGAATCTCGCCTTTGTCTACTTCCCCATCTGACACTCCTTGCACAATGTATTTGTAGGCTTGATAATCTTGGGCACATCTCTTAACACTTGTGTAGAGTCGATCTTCACCATATTGTCAAAATTGATGTGTCTCGTCCATTTGTGCCAAAGCCAACATTCATTGCTTTGTGTTGTTAGACAATTTCCTCCTTTAGCTTCCTTTAGATGATAGTGTTGGCAATATGCTAGATTTGGTTAAGTATTGTCATTGATGTCAACACTGTATCCCAGTTGGATCTATCCCAGTTAGTCTTGGTGATCTTCTTGGTTTTGGTTGTGATTCCGATCTGGTATGATCAAACCTCTGGAATCAGTTTTGGATGCTTATTCTGATGGTTATATGCTTGCTATATTCTGGTGGTTTCATGATTTGCTTCACTTTTGGTATTTCTGGTTACTGGTTGGTTTATGCCTTTACCAGCTAGCTTTTGGCTTTACCGGCTTTTGGCGTTCCCGATTAGCTTTACCGATATGTTGTTTTGGTGACTTAGTCAGTGGATTTTGGGTTTGGTTTATGGAATCGGTTTCTTTTATGTTGTTGGTGCTTCTTGATCATATCCCGAGCATTTTGTGACTTTGCATTGGATGGTGTGCTACTATGGTGGTCCTATTTGGATCCAGTTAAACTTTCACTGAGGGTTTCTACCGACAAGTGAAACGTGTTGGATTTCGGTCTTAGCGAAATCCCCAATGGATATAATTGTTTGGTTACTTGATTTAGGTCCATGCTATGTAATGTAAATCACAATATTGGTCTAGTGGTATTGTGTAATATAATTTTTGTAATTATGGGTTTATGGGTTTAGGGTTTAGTCGACCTTGTCAATAAGGTTGATTATCTGTATTTATAGGTGACTTGCTCATGTAATTAATATAGATCGATGGTTATGGTTGGTTAAATTTGCATTATGAGAGAAAGGATTGTGTGGGAATAGAGTCGTATCATTCCAGAGAAGGTTGGAAAGGTTTTGTATTGTAGAGCAGACATCAGTGCTTAACTAGAACTGTATCAAGCATTAGTAGATGCTACTTTCACATTTCATTGTTTTCCGGATTGTAGTCCGATGATTTTGTAAGTCAGTGAGACTTCCCTTTGTGTTGAGAAGTGAGCTCTAGGTTGTTGGCCTTTCTACATGTGCAGACCCCATTGTAATTATTCACAATACTACTGCAGAGTATTCATCTGATTGTGGGTAGGGTTTTTCCACCATGGTTTTTCCCTTTCCCGATTTTCCACGTCAAATATTAGTGTTATGTGTGTTGTGATTCCATGTTATATTCTTCATTGAGTTGTGATCTGGTATAAGGTTTATAATTAAATTGATAGTTGTTATTGTTAGTAAATTGATTCAACCCCCTCCCTCTCAGTTTACTTTCAGTATCAGTGTATTCCAACAATCGGTATTAGAGTGAGGTCCTCTTTGTAGAAGCTTAACCGCTTGAGAAGATCCAATGGCAACTGCATCTAGTTCCACATTAAATCCTTACCAGAAGGAGAGTCTCAGATTTGATGGTACAAATTACAAGATATGGAAGGAGCGAGTGAAGATTCATCTCAGATGTCTTGGAGATAAAGTTTGGGAGATAGTGGAGAAAGGGTATATACCTCATGATACTAATTTTTTAACACTGGTACCTGTTGATGAACAGAAGAGAGCTGAAAATAATGTGAGAGAAAAAGAGGCATTGTTAAGCGCCCTATCTAATGAAAAGCTATTGAATGTCATAGAGTTGGAGAATGCTAAGTTGATCTGGACAAAGCTTGAAACTTTTTATGAAGGTGACCGGGCTATGAAGATTGCTAAACTTGAAGGTTTTCGTGTAAGATATGAAACTTTAAAGATGGAAGAAGATGAGAAGATAAGTTCTTTCATGGATAGAGTAAATGAAATTGTCATGGGCATCAAATATTGTGGTGGATCTATTAGTGAAGATGAAATACTGTCAAAAGTTCTAAGAGTTCTACCTCTAGTTTACAAGATGAAGGCTACTGCTATTAATGAACTCCAGACAATGTCAAGTACCCCTGTGACCAGAGATACACTAGGGAAATTGACTGCTTTCGAACTTGAAGAACTTGGAGATCAGAGTGCTGCTAAAACTGAGACTGTATTTAAAGCATCTGCCTCTGGTAAACAGAAGATAGATTGGAAAGAAATGTATGCTAAGGATATGGAGGAAATTGAGAAAGAAGAAAGAGAGCTTGAAGAGCTGGAAGCCCTGATTGCTAGAAGAATTCCTAAAGGACCAGTTGGAAGTAAGTATGAAGGCAAAATTCCTTTTAAATGTTTTTCATGCAATAAGATTGGTCATTTCGCATCTAGATGTCCTGAAAGAGCTGCTAGGAATCATGAAAGATTTGTGAGGAATTATAAGCCTAATCCTGAATATCAAAGTAGATCTAGATTTCGAAGGAATAAGGATAAATCATGCTATTATGCTAGTGATAATGATGGTATTTATGATGATGATGATGATGAACTTGTGAGTGGATCTGGTAATGGTGCCTCATCCCGAAAAGATTGGGTCTTTATTGCTATCAAGGATGATTCTTCAGAATCTATCATTGAACCAACACATACTGAGCAAAAGACCTTGGCTGCTAAAATTGAAGAGAAGGATGAATGGGTTATAGACATTGGATGCTCACATCACATAACTGGTGAAAAAAGAAAGTTCTTATCATTGCAAGAATTTGATGGTGGATTAGTCAGATTTGAAGACAACAAAGCATGTAGGATCAAAGGCAAAGGAACAATATCATTGGATAGTAAAACTAATATTAATAATGTTTATTATGTTGAAGGCTTAAAGCATAATCTTTTAAGTGTAGGTCAGATGATGGATAGAGGATTTCATTTGCAATTCAAGGACGAAAAATGTAAGATCATTATTAAATTTGGATTGGAGATTGTTTCTGGAACTTAGACTAATGGAAATATCTTTCATTTGAACTCCGATGAGAAGGCTTGATTGATTGCTCAAATTGATGAAAGTTGGTTATGGCATAAGAGGATGTGTCATATTAATTTTGATTGCATAGTAAAGATCAGTTCAATACCGGTTGTCAGAGATTTGCCCAAGATTGTTAAACCTCATAATCCGATATGTAGAGAATGTCAAATGGGTAAGCAAGTTAGAACTTCTTTCAGAAGTATACATGATAAATCTAATGAAATTCTTGATCTTATTCATACTTATTTGTGTGGACTGGAAAGGACTAAAAGCTTTCAAGGTGATAGATATTTTATGTTACTTATTGATGACTATTCTAGAATGATGTGCATAGAATTTTTGAAAGAGAAATTTGAAGCTTTTGAGAAATTCAAAATCTTTAAGGCTATGGTTGAGACTGAGATGGGACTGAAGATAAAGTTCTTAAGATTGTATCATGGCGATGAGTTTACATCCGGTGAGTTCAACAACTTTTGTGAAAGAAATGGTATTAGGAGACAAGTTTTTGCACCTAGGACCCCACAACAGAACAAATTAGTGGAAAGGAAGAAAAGAACAATTTTGGATGTTGCAAGGACTATGATGACTGAAGCTAAATTACCTGATATCTATTGGAGAGAGTTTGTCAATACCACTGTATACACTTTCAATAGAGTACACATACAAGGTGATATCGATAAGACTCCTTATGAACTATGGTTTGGTCATACTCCTACTGTCAGATATTTCAGAATTTTTGGAAGCAAATGTTACATTAGAAGAGAGTCCATGCATTAGGAAAGTTTGATCCTAGAAGTGATGAAGGAATATTTTTGGGTTATTCTACTAAGAGCAAATCATATAGATGTTATAAAAAAAGATTGAATAGGATAATGGAAAGCATAAATGTCATGGTGGATGAGCATGGTAGTAATCAGATCAAAGCATATGATTATGGACCGGAAGATGAATTTATCAGACCTAAACTGGTAATGCAAGAATCAATTCAGAACAGTGAACCTATGACACCGGTAGCATCAAAAAATTCAACAGTGACAGAGGAACACAAAATGAGTCACCAAATCAAGAAAATTCAAAGACTCCCGGGTATGTAAAGCTAAATCATTCTGAAGATCGGATCATTGGAGATGAAAGGAAAGGTGTGATGACTAGGAGAAGGTTAGTTGTTGAAGAGGTATGTTTAATTTCTCAAATTGAACCAAAATATTTTATTGAAGCAAGTAAGGATGAAAATTGGATAAAAGAATTGGAAGAGGAATTAGATCATATTGAAAAGAATAAGACATGGGAATTAGTACCTAGACCTAAAGACAAGAACATTATTGGAACTAAATGGGTTTTTAGAAACAAATTGATTCAAGAAGGTCAAGTTGTAAGGAACAAGACTAGATTGGTTTGCAAAGGTTATTCACAGGAAGAAGGAATTGATTATGGGGAAACTTATGCCCCGGTTGCTAGAATTGAAGCGGTAAGACTTTTTCTTGCTTATGTTGCACATAAGAACTACAAAGTATATTAGATGGATGTTAAATGTGCATTTCTGAATGGAGATCTTGAAGAGGAAGTTTACATTGAATAACCTGATGGATTTTCTTTATCAGAAGACAAGGACATGGTTTGCAGATTGAAGAAAGCTTTATATGGACTAAAATAGACCCTTGGAGCATGGTATGCTAGATTGGATAAGTATCTTTCAAAGCTTGGTTTTGGTAAAGGTAATGTTGATAGTAACTTATATTATGAAATTGAGCATGAAGACATATTGATTATTGAAGTCTTTGTGGATGATATCATTTTTGGAGGAGAAGAAGGTCTATGCATGAAATTTGCTAATGATATGAAGAATGAATTTGAAATGTCTATGATTGGTGAGATAAAAAATTTCTTAGGTTTGCAAATTACTCAGACTGATAAAGGTATTTTCATTTGTCAAACTAAGTATGTGAAGGAGTTACTTAAGAAATTTGGACTTGAGAATTCTAAACCTGTCGGTACTCCTATGATAACCAATTGCAAATTTTCAAAGGATGATGAATCACCTAAGGTGAACCTGAGCATATTCAAATCAATAATTGCTGGTTTGTTGTACCTAACTCAAATAAGACCTAATATAATGAATGGTGTTTGTATTTCTTCTAGATTTCAATCAGATCTTAGAGAAACTCATAATATTGTTGTCAAGAGAATATTTTGATATTTGGCAAGTACAATAGACCTTGGGTTATGGTATCCAAAGAATGATGACTTCACATTATGTGCATATACAGATTCTGATTGGGCAGGAGATGTGGATGACTGGAAGAGCACTACTAGTGGTGCATTCTTGCTTTAGAAGAAGTTAGTTTCATGGCTTAGTAAGAAACAATCGTGCACTTCATTGTCTACAGCTGAAGCAGAATATGTTGCAGCTGCTACCAAATGTACTCAAATTTTATGGATAAAACAAATCTTAAAGGATATAAGGTTAAGTTATGATGATCCTATTGTTATTCACTGTGATAATACTACTACTATTGATATGTCAAAGAATCTGGTATCTCATTCCAAATTAAAACACATTTCTATAAGATATAATTTCTTGAAGGAAAAGGTTGAAGCAAAGGAATTCAGATTGGTTTATGTGCCTACTAAGGAACAAATTGCAGATATTATAATGAAACCATTTCCTAAAGACACTTTTGAATATATCATAGATCAGTTGGGGGTTATCAACCCTCCGGAAGAGACTTGAGATGTAGAGATGCAACAATTCGATGAGCTTATTAGACATAGTTTTCTGATCTGGGTTGATGAAGATGGTGCTACTACTCAGGGGGAGTAGTCAGTTGTTTGGTTCAATACTCTTGGTTTAGTATCCATCCTTTTTCATTAATGTCAAAGGGGGAGAAGGTATTCATGTGAAAACTGCTAGATCTTTTGATGGTTTTGGAGATTGTTGGCATTCCTTGGCACTTGGATGTTTTTCACATTCAGTGTTGCCATCAATGCCAAAGGGGGATATTGTTGGCAATATGTTGGATTTGGTTAAGTGTTATCATTGATGTCAACACTGTATCCCGGTTGGAGACTATCCCGATTAGTTTTGGTAATCTTCTTGGTTTTGGCTATGATTCCGATCCGGTATGATCAGACCTCTGGAATCGATTTTGGATGCTTATTTTTATGGTTATATGTTTTCTATATTCTGGTGGTTTCATGATTTGGTTATCACTTTTGGTATTTCCAATTACCGGTTGGTTTTTTCCTTTACTGGCTATCTATTGGCTTTACCATCTTCCGGCGTTCCCGGTTAGCTTTACTGATATGTTGTTTTGGTGACTTGGTAAGTGGATTTTGGGTACGACTTATGGAATCGGTTTATTTCATGTTGTTGGTGCTTCTTAATCATATCTTGAGCATTTGGTAACTTTACAATGGATGGTGTGCTATTATGGTGGTCCTATTTGGATTCAATTAAACTTTCACTAAGGGTTTCTACCGGGAAGTGAAGCGTGTTGGATTTTGGTCTTAGAGGAATCCCCGATGGATATAATTATTTGGTTACTTGATTTAGGTCCATGTTATGTAATGTAAATCATAATATTGGTCTGGTGGTATCATGTGATGTAATTTTTGTAATTATGGGTTTATGGGTTTAGGGTTTAGCCGACCTTGTCAATAAGGTTGATGATTTGTATTTATAGGTGACTTGCTCATGTAATTCATATAGATCAATGGTTATGGTTGGTTAAGTCTGCATTATCAGAGAAAGGATTATGTGTGAATAGACAAATTTCATTCCAGAGAAGGTTGGAAAGGTTTTGTATTGCAGAGGAGACATCAGTGCTTAACCGGAACTGTATCAGGCATTAGTAGATGCTACTTTCACAGTTCATTATTTTCCGAATTGTAGTCTAATGATTTTGTAAGTCAGTGAGACTTCCCTTTGTGTTGAGCAATGTGCTCTAGGTTGTTGGCCTTTCTGCATGTGTAGACCCCATTGTAATTATTCACAATACTACCGCAGAGTATTCATCTGATTGTGGGTAGGGTTTCCCACCGTGGTTTTTCCCTTTCCAGGTTTTCCACGTCAAATATTGGTGTTATGTGTGTTGTGCTTCCATGTTATATTCTTCATTGAATTGTGATCTGGTATAAGGTTTATAATTGAATTGATTGTTGTTATTGTTAGTAAACTGATTCACCCCCCCCCTCTCAGTTTACTGTCGGTATCAGTGCATTTCAACATATAGATATTTCCATCAATCTTTGTACCTTCTAAAATTAGTCTTCCTAAGAGTCCTTTTCTGATTTCACATCTATTCCAATGAAATATAAGCATGTATCCCTTGCTACACATCTGACTAACACTGAGAATATTATATCTCAGTCCCTTGACATAGAAAAAAAACTTCTTTCTTGTTCTTTCCATCAATGGTTATGGTTCCTTTAACACAAATTTGACTAGCCTCTTCACCGCCAAACTCAATGATTCACTATTCAACCTTTTAAGATTAATGAACTTTCTTCTATCACCAATCATTTGTTTAGACCATCCACTATCAATCACCCATGCATTTGGTTCTTATTTTTCATGAAGGTGTTGGGAGTATTTAAAACTGATTCAAGTTTATAGGCCCATTTCAAAATTTTGCCCTGCATTTCCAAATGATTAAAATAAGTCAGTTTGAATGGCCTAGTTAGCAAGGGGGTAAAATGGAGCCAGTTGATTTTCAGAGGGTAAGGCTTGGGATTCATGTCCCACACCTTTCATTTGGCCTATGTAGTGATGTGCAACTTTCAGAATTCAGTTTGGATAAGTTTACTAGGTACCCATTTCAAGGGGTGAGCTGAAAGTGCATTCTAGGCACAAGTGCAAATTTTATTAAGTAGCCTACTTTGGGTGTTTATATCTTTTTCCATGTTTATTATCATGAATAATTTCAAAATGGATTGAATTTTATGCATAAATGTGAGTCAACATGCAAAATTTCAAGTCCTTATGAATCCGTTTGCTCAGTTTTCAAAGCTCAATCCATTTGTAGTTTGTGATGTTTGCACAAGTGTAAAAATGTCCCGGTGAGCGTCATGTCAGAATGTTTGTTCCGGGATAATGTTGGTATAAATGGTGAGCTACATTTAAAATTTCAAGGCTCTACCAATCCGTTTGATCGGTTTTCAAAAGAGCTCATTTTGCCATCAAATTCAGTTATCCGCACTTCCAGTGTTATATCAGTTAATGTAGCCGTTTTGGTGAGCGCGTCGTTTGCATCCTGTTAGTCAGGTGATCGAACTGAGAATTCAAAGATTTAATATGTACTTAAAGGTACCTATGTTCCGAATTTGAGAGCCTACGGAGGTCGTTTGATATTTTTGAGAAAGGCATCATGTGTTGCCAGAACATTGACTTCATCAGGTCCGCAATGTCGACAAAGCCAGTTGGCCGTTTTCGGAAATTAATATCTCTTCGCTCGGGACTCGTCTTGAGAAACTGTTTGGTAGATGTCATCCTTGTATATCAAAGTACATGCCTGTCAGATGGTGAGCTCCAGAAAGGTGTTTTGACAGGTTTGAAAATTACGTCTTCGCGATTAAATGCGAAAATTGTGGCATAATTGCCTGAAGGATGTAAAATGCAATTTTATGATCCGAAAATGGTTCCAATCGATTCCAGAGGTGTGTTTGAGGTCCGTGAAGCATTCCAGGGGTCAGTTGCATGAAAACGAATTTTTTTTTAGTCGGACCCACTTTGGGGCCCGACTTGGCTCATGCCTGCGCATTAATTTTGTGACAGAATGGTTTTCATTTCATGGAATTTCAACTTCTAGACATAATAGAGGAAGTGATTAATGCTATTGGCTTACTCAAGGTTGAATGTTCTACAGTGGTGTATTAGAGATTCCAATCTTTTTATAAAAAAAAAAACTTATGCAATGGAAGCCGATGGTCTTGGAATAGATGTTTGAAACATCAAAAACTCCATGCAATGGCATTATGGTAGCTGGAGTGTGGTACGTGGGTCTTCATGTGTGCTCTTTGATTGAAAGTGTGGTGTGGATCTCCTTTCCTTAGTCTTCCCTGCTATGTAGAGAGCAAATTTGGGAAAATAAATTGAAATCATCAAGCAAATGCAATATGGCAGATTTGATGCCAAATCTCCCATACAACATGTAAAAACCCAGCCAAAGCAAAGAAATGGCAGCGTGGCATGTAAGGAGATGTAAAAATTTCAAACCAAATGCAAATTTCCTCCTCTCTACATGCATAAGTAAAGGGCATTCAAAGTTTCAAACAAATGCACAGACCGTGGCAGCTGGGAAAGGTTTAATAAACCTTAAACTTAATGAAATTGCAGTTGCATACCAGCACTCTCCCTCCCACGTGTGAGCAGCACCAAGGGAACTTCAACAAATTGTAAATTGGCAGTCTTCTCCTCCTTGCCATGAGCTTTTGGCAAGTGTGTGAGCTTTTGTGAGGTGGGTGACTGCAGAAGGAGGTTTAATGGCATTCAAAACCTTCAATTTAATGCAATTAGCAGCAAATAGAAGCTTCAGCCAATGCAATGGGCAGTTTTGAAACCTTCAATAAATGTAGAAGCTTTCAAGCAAGTGCAATAAATCCACAATATTTGCTAGCTCCTCCCTCACGGTGTTGTTTGGGCGTTGGAATTTGAAGGTTTCAAAACCTTAAATGCAAAACTCCATTGAAGAACACTCAGAAATCTTAAAAAATACACAGTCCCAGGCTTAATGTTTTAATCCCACATTGGCTGGGAAGTGGTATTTTTTAATCTTTATAACCAAAAACGCACAGTAGTTATATGTCTAAGCCATAAAGGCTTTTGACACAAGGTGCCTATGGGCGCCCAAGGCGGGCCCACGCGCGAGCATGTTTCTCGAGGCGACAGAGGAGTTGACTGGATGGCGACAATGTGGACCCCACGCAGGCACGCTTCTTGAGGCAGACAGACAAAATTTTGTAGAGGAAGGCCGGGTTAATGAGTGAGCAAGTTCGAGATGGATCGACGGTGCGCGCTATTTCGCGAAGGGAAGATGCACGCGAGTTACACCCTGCGAAATAGCGAAAGTGAACGAGAGTCGTCCACGTGGCACATAGTTGGCGCATAGGTGGCAGTCCAGTGGCGATGAAGTGGCGTACAAGCAAGCAGCCCAGAGGCGGTGGCGTGGCCAACAAGTGGCAAAAGATGAGGTGTCATCCTAGGTGGCGTCCGGTCAACCCCATCGACCAATCAGAGGCCACCACGTGGCAAGGCGTCAGAGCACAAATGGAGGCAAAAAATCAAAATTAAAATGAATAAATGATATAGTTCTGACTATATTAAAATTCGAAATATTTAAATTACTGAGCACAAATGGGAATTAATTCGCCCAGGGTCTAAATTTTGGCCAAAATATAAAGTATTATATATCGTCGGAAAGCTCTCGGAGTGAGGAATCTGATTATGAGGTTAATTCTGACAAATGTGGGATATTTTGGAGGCAGTTTCCATGGGAACAAAATTCAGTTAGAGAGGAGACACTTGGCAATTCAGTTGCAGATTTGATTTGGTTCCCTCTCCTTTTTATTCCCAATTATTCTCAGTTGTAAAGGTTCCAGAAATTTGAAAAATGCTCCAGATTTGATGGCTTCCATTTTCTGAAGATCTTGACCCAAGTTTGTAAATGCTTCTATTTCATTTCAGGGTATAGAGATTGCAGTGCACTGTTGTAAATATGGTTTTAATTGCAGGTCTTACTTGTGTCAGGCATGAGTAATTTCCCACAAGATTGTCTATGTGATATGTTTTTTCATTATTATGAATTCAATCCTCAAGGAGGATGAAATTTGTCATCTCAAGGAGATTGTGTGACTATTTATCGGTATCCTTCAAGGAAGGTTTTAAATTCCATAGTCAGTCATGAATGATGAAATGTGTATCCAGATCTGATAAATTTGTGAATGATTCAAATAGTGCATTAATATAAGGTATTGATGCATGAATATCTTGTTTAAGGAAAATAAGCTTGCATCTATGATTCATATTTGTAGTTCTGTCTATGACTCTGTTGCCCAATGAACAAGGCACTAGTCTTGCAAGTTTGGGGATGGTTTCAGATCAACATTTTAAAAGACAAATCTATTTCCCTTTATGTGTAGGGGTGTGTTCTTTTCATTCCAAGCTCTGTTTTCATTTATGATTTATACAGATCTAGCCAATCTGTAATGTATTTCTAGATGTGGTGAGCTTGTGAAATGATCTATCTGCTCAGTGTTGATGCAGTTATGTGTCTTTAATTGTTGTATTTAGTGCATCAAAAGGGTGTCCCCCCCTAGGTCTAGCAGAACCTGAAGTGTAGGAGGATCAATTAGGGTCCTATGTTATGTTGTCCAAGCCCTGATGTGTTTTGTAGACTAAAATTGGCCATTTCATAGAAAGATTTGCAGGTGTTCTTGGGTTATCACTTTTAGTGAACAACAGAAGGGTCGTCCACACAATAAATGATCTCTCATTGTTTGAACAAATTATTAGACAAAGTACAATATTCCTTACATTCATCAACATTATCAACTGTTACAACTATGAACAATGTTTCATCATTTGAATCATCACATTATTCTTCTTTGAATGAATGACTACTTTTTTTGGGATAAAAAAGAATTATAGGTTTTTCCCATTTGTTTTTATCATCTCCTCTTCTATTTTTATCTTCTTTTAAGGTACATTTAGATGCATAATGACCAATTCTTCCACGATTAAAGCATTTGAAGGGTAACTTACCTTTATATTTGTCAGTGCCTTTCTTCAATCTTCTTACAAAGTTTTCTTCTACATTTTCAAATTCATCATCGAGATCAACATTGTCTTTCACTATCTTACTAGCTTTGAATGCAACTTCCTTCTTAGGATTATGTAGTTTGAATTCTCTCATCTTAAATGCAGTGAGTGCACCACAAAGTTGATCCATTGTATATTTATGTAGATCTCTACTTTCCTCAACAACAAACACCTTAGAAGTATAGGCTTTAGGAAGAGGTTTGAGTACCTTCTTCACTACTTCATCTTCATCCAATTTACCACCAATGTCTTTGATTCCATTTACCACTTTAGTCACTCGATGTATGTAGATATCAATATTTTCTTCTCCTGACATCCTTAGATTCTCAAATTTGATTTTGAAGTTACGTAGCTTGACTTGTTTTATTTTCTGATCTCCTTCATATATATTGCAAATTTTCTCCTAGACATATTTAGTAGACTTGCAATTCATTACCTTTAATAGTTTTGTATCAACCAAACCACTTATGATTCTTTCCTTTTCATTGTTCTCATGCATTATGATCTCATCCAGAGTAGTTGGAGTAGACTTAGAATAGTATAACAATGTACAACATAATTCTAGATACCAAACCCCATAGAAATCAAATATGATATCATCTTTATCTTCTCGAAGGAGTAGTTTGTGCCATCAAACTAGGGTATCTTGTAAGATCCTTCTTTTGCCAACCTGGACCTTCCTTGACTAGTTAAGCTTCTTCTAGAGGAACTTGGCTCTTGTACCAATTGTTGAACACACCCCAAGTCTGAGAAGGGGGGTGAATTAGTCTTGATCAAATAATTGAACTTTATACCACAATTCAATACCAACTTAACCTTAATCTTATCAACAACAATGAAAGATAAAAAAATGAACACCATACACAAGAGAACACTAGATTTACGTGGAAAACCAAAATAGGGAAAAACCATGGTGAGATTCAACTCACAATATATGAATGATATTACAATATTGTTTTAGGCTCACTGCTCCTTGAAGAACTTGTAGGTTGAGGTGCACTACCCCAGGGCAAGATACAAAGGACTTGCATGTTGAGGCGCACTATCTTAACCAAGACACAAGACTTTCTAAGGAGACACACTATCTCTGAGAAACATACATTAATATATAAATCAAGATGAATAGGCCTTCAACAACATTGCTTCTAGCAATCTCTAAGTATGAAGTTGCCCTTGAATCTTTATCTCAAGAAACCAAATTTAAAATAATCATCACACCCTTCTTCTACCTCAACTTTTCATCATTGAATCTACAAATGATTTTATTATTTAAGTGCACTGCATATATTGATCCACAATCTCATCCACACCATATAGTTTGATCTTCCATATATACCGTCTTCTTCATTATAAAAATCAATTAGGCTGGCCAGAGTAGAGGACAAACATAGGTCCTATCATGTCGGTCACCAAAACAAAATTTTGGTGAAAGTTATCCAATCCAAGAGATAAAGAGGACCTAAAGGAATTGTATCACTTCTTTCTAAGTTGTTTCAAACAATTCACATACTATTACACATCCTTCAAAGTTGACAATAAGGCAATGTGTAAATAAGTAATGTAACACATCACTAGTCAAACCAAAACATATTTTCTAGATGAATAAGCCCAATACAGATCTGCACACGCCAAGGTAGGACCCAAATTCAATGTAACACAATCTTCAATGCAAGAAGAGACACCCAAGGATACACCGCAATCAAGAGAACAACTTTCGTTGGTTAAACCAAAGCAGTCACCTTGAAACACATTTTCTAGATACAATGCACCATCAAATAGATCTTCTACCATCATGCAGAGCATGCAAGAAAATTCTTTGAGCATCCAACAACATGCAAGGAAGTTTTGGAGTGTGGGGTTTTTCTCCCAAAAGGGTTTTTCCCAAGTAAATCATGATGTTGTGGTATGGATGTTATTTGTGTTATTTATATTTATTTTTTGTAAAGATTTAATTTTTTTTGCTTGACCCTCCTCTCAAGGTTATTGTAGGAAGGTTTTTTCTCTACCTTAACTTCGTTTAAACTAAGCCACCCCCTTCTTTATGATCGTAATCATTAGGAAATATTTGAGTTCACAGTCGTATGATAAATTTAGGGACTAGTAGCTCAGATATGCCCAAGAATTTAGTTGGTCTACTCAACATCAAGTATGAGCTTATGTCCAAGGTATTTTTACAATTGGATGATACTTTTATTAAAACAAAAAGTCATTAAAAACTTGAAATTGACCCTACATGCATGTCCTAGGTGTTGTGCCACAAGACATATCATTCATTGGCCTCCCTACTTTCTTTGTCATCTATTTGTCTATAGAGTTTGCTATGAAGATAGGAGGGTACCTATTTTTTGGTTGGTTTCATGTATTGTTTAGAATAAGATATGGTACAAAGGTGACTATAAAGGTTGAACCCATTGCACAAAAGCACCATGAACCATACACCCTTAGTCCTATAGACATAAAGTATTCATCAGATGATCTAGAGGGATATAACATCATTCATGGTATTATAACTCCTTTTGAGGGTGTCTATAATTGCTTGTTGTATGAGTAAGATAGTGCTTTTCAATTTGACCTGTATAATGAGGTAGAAGAGGATGGGGGTGAATCAATCTGGTAAGACTGAGAGGGCGGGGGTGAATCAGTCTGAAATGATTTAAATATAATATAACTGGTATTAAATAATGATTAATAACAATACTAAAAACATCAACCATCAACATATGAACACTAGATTTATGTGAAAAACCCAATCAGGGAAAAACCACAGTGAGAATCATACTCACAATATAAATATAATTGATTATGAAGTTTTAGGCTTACAGGTAAGGAGAAGCATGCACCTGATGGACTTGTAATACCAAGACACACTACCTTAGGGAAAGATACATGAACTTTCTCAATTGATGCACACTACTTCAGGGCAAGATACAAAAGAGGTTTCCAAGAGATCCATTATCTTATGGCAACATAAAGAATAGTAGAACTGGTATGAGAAGAATCGCATGATAATGAAATTGTCCTTGAACCTTCATGTCAAGAGAACAACATCATAGAAAACATCTTTGATAATCACCATTGTCACAACACATTGTCTCACTAAATGTGTCACCTTCAAAGCTCTTCGCAATCTGACTTTCACACATTAACAATCTCAAATTTGCTTACATATCATTCACATTCACTTCTCATCAATTCACACACTATCCCATACACAACTCACATATCCACACTCCTTAAATATAAGATAGATCATCAAAAACTTAATTGAGGGTTGACCGAGAACAAAATAAACATTATTACACAAAATAAGTCACTCAAACCAAAAATACTTAAAGCGGTCCACTCCAGGGGAAAGACGGACCCAAAAACATCACAATACATCCTTCCAAGTTGAATCTAATGAACCACACACATTAAACGTCCTCCAAAGTCGCCACCAGACAAAATGTGCAGATAAAACAATAAGGTTTAGCACTTAGTCAGCCAAAAGATATCTTCTAATGAAAATTTCTTAACGCGGATCTCTACCCAACATGGTAATATCCATAGCAATATTATAACCCAAACTTCAATGCATATCTAGATCAAAAAGGTATGATCTACACAAGATGATCCAACTAGACACATCGAACCATAACATAACTGAATATACTAAGTACAAGTCAACATAGCTCACTTGGGAAATAGAATTACCACAAGAGAATGAACTAAGAAACACTGCATGAACCACAAAGCCACAACACAAGATTCAACATACCCAAAGGCCACCAAAGATATTTTAGACCAGTCTGATAGACACCCTTACTATCAAGGAATAGTAACAACCAACTTTTTCACTTCATAAAACATAATCTTTACCATTCAGAGGAATGAAAAATATTCTACTAATGAGATTAAATATTGTTTCATGTATATGTTAAGTACTCTTTCATGCATACATTAAAAACTCTTTCCTCTATATTGAACTTGTCACAACCAACACCAAAGCATCAAACTCAACACAAACACCAAACACTAGACAAAGAAACCTGCAACATAATAGGATCATATCTAGACCAAACTCCATCTAAACAACCAAGTTTGACATCAATGACAACCAAACTTAGATCCAAAGTCAAATTTCCAACAATCTCCCCCTTTGTCATTGATGACAAAACAAAAATAATCCTTCAAGAAATTTCTCCATTTTCTCCCCCATTGAAATCAAAGGCAAAGGACACATCATGACATATTGATCATCCATCACCCAAAAAACACCACATACTCCACTACTCCCCTTGACAGTAGCACCAACATCGATTCAACAGACAAAGGATAAGCTCTAAGTCTCCTCTTGGAAAGATGCACCCCAAATATGCATCTAGTTAGAGAAAGGAGGGGCAAAGACCCCTAGTTTCAACTTGAGATACTCAAAAGTATCCTTTGTTGATGCTTTAGTAAAAATGTCTACAACCCGTTCTTTTGAAAAAATGTACTCCAATCTAAATTCCCTTTCTGCAACCTTCTCTCTTAATCATTGATAACTAATTTAAATGTGTTTAGTTCTTGAATGCATTACCATTTTTTTAAAGTGTTTATAGTACTAGTATTATCACACGTGATGGGAATAGCTTCATCATACATTACTCTGACATTCTTAAGAGTTTGTTTCACCCACATAACCTAAGTACAACAAGATGTTGTAGTAATGTATTATCCTTATGTAGTAGATAGAGATATTGAATCTTGCTTTTTACTTAACCATGAGACCAACTTGTCTCCCAAGAAGAAATCATTACTACTAGTACTTTTATTGTCATCAATAAATTTGACCCAATCTGCATCTATGTATGTCTTTAGCATGAAGTCTCCATTATTTTTATACAAAAGACCAAATCCAAGGTACCTTTCAAATACTTGAAAATCCTCTTCACTACTTGCTCATGTGATTGCTTCAAACTAGCCTAAAATATTGCAACTAAGTAAACAACTTGCGTAATATTTGGTCTAGAGGCAATTAAATATAGCAGTCCTCCAATCATAGATATGTACTTTGTAATGCCCCCTAAAATACCCTAGAGAAATAAAGCTAACTAACATGAAAATAGAGATAGTTTTGTTTTTAAACTACAACTAATGCAACGCATATAACCAGGCACTCATATACAACTACATCCTTTAACATGATATACGCATATCCATCATGAATATGAACAAAAAAGTACCATCATAATACTCATTACACAAGCAGAATTAAACACAACTTAACATATAAACATCCCTATGGTATCTCAATGTCGTAACTTATATGTTGGATATTGTTGCTGCTAGGATATGTTGTTGTCATTGATGTCAACATATTCATGTGTATTGGTATGTGCAGAGAGTTGTTTGGTAATTTGGTGATTGCGGAGAATTGATTTTGTTTGGTTTGTGAATGAGGATTTGTGGTTTAGTAATGAAGTATCTCTAGTATCTCTATTGGTTTCATTGATCCGTAAGTTTACTTGATCATATCATTTGATCCGGTTTGAGGTTTTGGCTTTTTTGTTCAGTGATTGGAAGAGTCTGGTATTTGATCCAATGTGCTCCAGTATGATCTGATCTTGAGTTGCAAATTTGGGAGAATGTTTTAGATATTCATGTGTATCTTCATTTCAGATGGTTCGTGATTTGGTTCTCTGCAAGTTATCTTTCTAGTTCGAATTGTTGTTGTTAAGTGTTCGTGAGAGTTAGCTAGTGTATTGATGAAGATTTGAATAAGTGGTGTTGGTGTACCTATTGCAGATGGTTCTAATGTGCTTGTTGTTGTTTCTTTATTATGTCCTATTTGTTTTGGTGCCCCGCATTGATCTTTGTGCGTGTTCTTGAAGATCTTTTGGGTTCGGTGATATTCTTTGTGTTATATGGTATTTTCGTTGATGAAACGTGTTGTAGTTGATCTTGGCAGGATTTCTGGTGGTGTTGCATGTTCAAGGATTTGATTTAGGTCCATGATATGTCATCTATGACATTGTATCGGTTTGGTGGTTGATTTTGTTAGACAAATCTGATACCGGGAGTAAACTGAGAGGGGGGAAGGTGAATCAATTTACTATCAGAAAATAGAACTATCGCATATCAAAACCTTTAAACCAGAGCACAATGAAACCAACATAATGAAAGTTAAAATATGAAAGCACAGTACACACAACACCAATATTTTTGACGTGGAAAACCCGGTAAAGGGAAAAACCATGGTGGGAAACCCTACCCATAATCAAATAATACTTTGCAGTAGTATGTGAAATAATTACAATGGGGATTGCACTTACAATTGGGCCAATAGCCTAGAGCTCATTGCTCATCACAAAAGAGAAGTCTCACTAACTTACAAAACATCGGACTGCAATCCGAAAAGAATGAACTATGAAAGTAGCATCTTCTAATGCTTGATACAGTTCTGGTTAAGCACAGATGTCTACCCTACAATACCAAATCCTTCTGATCCCTTCACTAAAAGATATGACTTTATTCACACATAAACCTTTTGCAGACATAACCATTAATTCCAAAAACCATACCCAATTACATGAATAAGTCACCTATAAATACAAATCATCAACCTTAATAATAAGGTCGGCTAAACCCTAAACCCAAAAAATCATAATTACAAAAAAATACATCACATGGTACCACCGGACTAATATTATGATTTACATTACATATCATGAACCTAATTCAAATATCCAAACAATTATATCTGCCAGAAATTCCGTTAAGACCAAAATCCAGCACATTTCACCAACCGATAGAAACCCTTAGTGCAATAACACGGAAAGTCTAACCGGATCCAAATAGGACCACCATAATAGCACGCCAGCCAATGAAAAGTCATGAAACACTCAAGAGACAATCAAAAATAACCTTCAGCATGATAGAAATTGATTCCATAAGCCAAACCAAAATCATCTGATCAAAACATCAAATATCACTAACCGGTACCAAGAAATATCAACTGGGAACATAAGCAATAGTTACCGGAGCACCAAGACATGAACCAATAGAATATGGAAAGCATATAATCATCCAAAATAAGCAGCCAAAACAATATCCAAGGATTTGATCATATCGGATCAGAATCGAAGCCAAAACCAAGATAAACACCAAGTCTAACCGGGATAGCAGAACCATATCCAACCGAGATACAGTGTTGACATCAATGACAACACTTAAACAAATCCAACATATGCCAACAATCTCCCCCTTTGGCATTGATGGAAATACTGAATATGAAAAACATCCAAGTGCCAAGGAATGCCAACAATCTCCCAAAAGTTGATCTGAAATGTATTTTCCCAGAGATTAACCGATTATCATATGAGCATCATCTCCCCAAAGATTTGACTGTTTTTCACATGAATACCATCTCTCCCCCTTTGACATCAATGGCAAAGGATGGATACCAAACCAAAAATACTAAACCAAACAGTTGACTACTCCCCCTAAGTAGTAGCATCATCTCATCAACCCGAATCAAAGAAAATATCTGATAAGCTTATCGGATTGATGCATTCCTACATCTCTAAGTCTCTTTCGGAGGGTTGGTAACCCCCAACTGATCTCTGAGATATTCAAAAGTATCTTTAGGCAATGGTTAAGTTACAATATCTGCAATCTGCTCCTTATAAGACACATAAACCAATCTGACTTCCTTTGCTTCAACCTTTTCCTTCAAGAAATTATACCTTATAGAAACATATTTTGATTTGGAATGAAATACCAGATTCTTGGACATATCAATGGCAGCAGTATTATACTGTAGTGTCATAAAATTGATCCTCCTGCAATTTTAACCATAGTTGAGGTCCTCACCTTGGCGACGACATCCTTCTTCCTAACCAAGACCTATCTCTGCATTTTCACACCATTCCCCCTTCATATTTGAGCCCTGAGATAGCCTCAAGACCCTACCTAGGCCCCAAGCTAGGGCGTGATAGGGGCATGGTACCCCTGCCCCCCTAGGATAGGGGCATGGCACCCCTATCCCCCTTGGAAAGGGGCATGGTGCCCCTATCCCACCCTCTTAGGGTGGCCCCAAGATAGGTCCCCCCGGCCCCATCTGCACTTTGGGATCCTAAATCTCCCTAATTTTGGCCTTTTATGAGATGAATTAATCTTCAAGAGGCATGTATAAAAGGGAGTTGTTTTTCTCATTTTCATAAGGAAAAAGGGGAGGCGAATTTCAAGCGAAGTGGATCATAAGCAAGCATAGGAGAAGATATACATCATCAAGCATTCAAGCATTCAAGTCTTCTTCATTCATCCATTAGAGCAACTGATGCTCTACAAAAAGGATTAGAAAATCTGTTTGATGGCAACACACACAAGAGCACAAGAAACAAACGTTAGTGTTAGCAACAAAAGATTATCCTAAACAGGCATATCAAGAGAGATATTAAGCATGAAATAGAAAGCATATAAACATAGAATAAAATAGCTAATCAAGATGCTCATAGTTGCTCCTCCCTTGTTCCTCTCCTCTCCAAGTCCCAAATGAGTGTAGCTCTCAGCTTTTAGCACTAGCCATGGATGCCATATGGAGATTCAAGATGGTTGAATATGATAAGCAAATACTATGCAAGAGTAGATAGTGATGCTATGAAAAAGCTCTATGCTAATGCCAGTATAACAACAATACTCTAATGCTTCTTTTTGCTTGAGGAGAAGGGTTCTATTTATAGAAGAAATGGGGAAATGAAGGGTTAAGATTGAATGGTTTAATCAAGGGTCAAGTTTGAAAGTTGGGGATCCATGTGCACAATTTGCACCAATGAAATGGTGACAAGTGTCAACATAGGATTGGGTTGAGAGAAGAGGTTGGAGGCATTAAAGGCCTGAGAAGACCTCATGGTTATCTAAAGGCTAAGGGTCAAGTCTAAATTAGGATTACCCAATGGATTAAGATTTAATCTAAGGATAAACCTTTGTGCAAATGATTAAGAGATAATCATGGTCAAAGCATTAAAGGCCTGATGAGACCCTTGGGTTGGGTAGAGGTTGAGTCAAAACAAATGTTTTAACCATGTGGGAGGGTTTGAGGTAACCATTAATGGTTATTGGAGACTTTGGGGATTAAGTGGTTGAAGGTTGAAAGCCTTCAATGGTTATCAAAGACTTTGAGCCATTTAGTGGTTGAAGGTTGAAAGCCTTTAATGGTTATCAAAGACTTTGAGGGTTTGAGAAGTGACTTCCCTTTTGCTTAGGAATGTGACAATATTTAGGGGATGGATTAGGTTAATTAGGAAAGGTTTAGAAGAATCTAGAAGGGGTTTAGGCATGCAAGTGGATTTTGTAGGAAAATGCAAGTGGGAGAAATTTTGGTATTTTCAATTAAAATAAAATCATTTATTTCAATTAAATGGTGTAATTTGCATTTGGATAAATATTCAAATAAATATTAATTAATTTAAATGAGAAAAAGGAAGATAAAGCATTAAAATGCTTGAAGACTTTGAGGGAAACCATTAAAGGCTTGAAGACTTTAAGGGAAGCAATTAAAGTCTTAAGAAGACTTTAAGGGAAGCCATCAAGTTTGAAAACTTTAAAGCCATCAAGTTTGAAAACTTTAAAGCCATCAAGTTTTGAAGACTTTAAGGGAAACCATTAAAGGTTTCAAGTGGGTGAGGATAAATAGGATTTTAAATAAATAATTTATTTAAAATAGTTGTGCAACTTGCATTTGTAGGAAAATGCAAGTGGGTGAGGATAAATAGGATTTTAAATAAATAATTTATTTAAAATAGTTGTGCAACTTGCATTTGTAGGAAAATGCAAGTGGGTGGAGAATAAAGGTGATTTAAATAAATGATTTATTTAAAATAGTTGTGCAACTTGCATTTGTAGGAAAATGCAAGTGGGTGGAGGATAAAGGTGATTTAAATAAATGTTAATTTATTTAAATGTGAGAGGTGGGATTTTGGGGGAATTTAAATAAATATTAGTTTATTTAAATGTGAGAGAAGATTTAATTAAATAAATATGATTTATTTATTTAATTAATGGTCTGAATTTGGCTAAGTGAATTAAATCAAATAAATTGAATAATTTATTTAATTAATAGGAGAAGAGGGTTAAGATGAATTAATTAAATATATTAATTTAATTAATTATTGATTGATGGTTAAATAATCAAATAAATACTAAATATTCATTTAATTAAGTGGGCAGATTTATGTGACTACAGCAACATTACAACATTAATTTGTAAGCATGTGTATGTGTTAGGGTTTTGTCATGTTACATGTCATTCCATGCAACACTTGTTATTACATTCAAGAAGCAAAGAAATCATCATCAACAAGTTGCAGATCTACAAGGTATACATTTCTATTGTTTACATTCAAGCATTTGCAATTACTTTCTTTCAAGGTTGATTCCTCAATCGGGGTTTGACTGAGGCAAACCCCTAACCACAACCCCTTTTCCTCTCTTTGATGTGTGTAGGTTACAGGAGCACAACTGTAATTGCAGGTTTGGGCTTCATTTGCAGAGACAGTGGAACCCTTTTCGTTTCGCGGAATTTGTGGAGAACCATGTACACTCCCGCCATGTTTTCGACGACTTTTCTCCAAATTTGTAGGATGGATTTGTATCAAACTAATTAGCTCAGCTCTAAAGTTACAGCGCGATCCCGAACTGATAGCTCCTCATTTCACTCATTTCCCCTCTCTTTTTGGCATAGTCAACAAGTCAACTTTCTCATTTACAAAAGAGGTTAAATCACACTTCAACCCTTGAAATCCACTTGGAATTCACATCCTTGTATGTCTTGGATTTGGATCTAGTGGACTCAACCCCTCTTTTGAATGTAAAGTTCCTCCAAGTGAAAATCATCCTAGTGGCTTCCTTTCTCTCTCTTGGGTGGGGAGTCACTAGGATCCAATTTTCCACTTTACAATTATAGTGAATAACAATAGGCTCATCATAACTTATCCTTATATCTTTCAACATCTGTTTCATCCATAAAATCTTAGTACAGTTGGTTGCAGCAGCTACATATTCCGCTTTAGCGGTAGATAATGAAGTACATGATTGTTTCTTACTAAGCCATGAAACCAATTTCTTTTCAAGAAAGAATGCACCGCCGATGGTGCTCTTTTGGTCATCCACACCTCCTGCCCAATCAGAGTCTATATAGGCACATAGTATGAAATCATCATTCTTTGGATAGCATAACCCACGGTTTGTTGTACCTGCCAAATATTTGAATATCCTCTTGACAGCAATATCATGAGTTCCTCTAGGATCTGACTAAAATCTAGAAGCAATACAAACAGCATTCATTATATTAGGTTTAGTCTGAGTTAAGTACAACAATCCACCAATCATTGATTTGTATCTACTTGGATTCACTTTAGGTGATTCATCATCCTTTGACAATTTGCAACCGGTTATCATAGGAGTACTGACAGGTTTAGAATTCTCGTCCAAATTTCTTAAGCAATTCCTTCACATACTTAGTTTGACAAACGAAAATACCTTTATCAGTCTGTGTAATCTGTAAACCTAAGAAAAATTTCATCTCACCAATCATAGACATTTCAAATTCATTCTTCATATCATCAGCAAATTTCATGCATAGGCTTTCTTCACCTCCAAAGATGATATCATCCACAAAGACTTCAATAATCAGTATGCCATCATGCTCAATTTTATAATAGAGGTTACTATCGGTATTACCTTTGCTCAAACCGAGCTTAGAAAGATATCTATCCAATCTAGCATATCATGCTCTAGGGGCATGTTTTAATCCATATAAAGCTTTCTTCAATATGCAAACCATGTCTTTGTCTTATAATAAAGAAAATCCATCAGGTTGCTCAATATAGACTTCCTCCTCAAGATCTCTATTCAGAAATGAACATTTGACATCCATCTTATATACTTTGTAGTTCTTGTGTGCAACATAGGCAAGAAATAGTCTTACCACTTCAATTCTTGCAACCAAAGCATAAGTCTCACCATAATCAACTCATTCTTCCTATGAATAACCATTTCAAACCAATCTAACCTTGTTTCTTAAAACTTGGCCTTCCTCATCCAATTTGTTCCTGAAAACCCATTTAGTTCCAATAACATTCTTATCTTTAGGTCTAGGAACTAATTCCCATGTCTTATTCTTTTCTATCTGATCTAATTCTTCTTGCATTAATTTCATCCAATTTTCATTCTTACTTGCTTCAATAAATGATTCTGATAAAATTTGAGAAATCAAACATACCTCTTCAGTAGCTAGTCTTCTTCTAGTCATCGCACCTTTGCTTTTATCTCCAATGATCTGATCTTTAGAATAGTTTAGTTTCACATACATGGGAGTCTTTGAATTTTCTTGATTTACTAACTCTTTCTGTTGTTCAACAGTCATAGATGAATTTTATGATGTTGTTGGAGTCACTGATTCAATGCTCTGAACAAATTCTTTCATTACTGGTTTAGGTCTGATAAATTCATCTTCCAGTCCATGGTCATATGATCTGATCTGATTACTGCCTTGTTCATCCACCTTAACATTTATGCTCTCCATTATCCTATTCAATCTTTTGTTATAACATCTATATACTTTACTCTTAGTAGAATAACCCAAAAATATTCCTTCATCACTTCTAGGATAAAATTTTCCTAATGCATCATCTCTTCTAATGTAGCATTTACTTTCAAAAATTCTAAAATATCTAATAGTAGGAGTATGACCAAACCATAATTCATAAGGAGTCTTATCGATATCACCTTTTATGTGTACTCTTTTGAAAGTGTATACTACAGTATTGACAGCTTCTCTCCAATAGATATTAGACAATTTAGCTCCAGTCATCATTGTCCTTGTCGCATCTAATATGGTTATATTTTTCCTTTCCACCAATCCATTCTATTGTGGAGTTCTAGGTGTAGAAAGTTGTCTTTCGATTCCTGTTGACGGGTGTTTTGACACACTCACCAATAGTCAGGTAGTTTATGTGAACACTCACCACCTCTCCTAAAAAGCAGTAAGTTTTGGGAAACTAACTAATCCAAGGTCTCTATAGTCGGGTCTCAACTATGATGGGCAGCTCAATGGTTGATGTGATTGTACCTATCAAGGGGCCTGTTGGTTGAAACAACTTCGAATTACCTACTTTTTTTTTGTATTTTCTGATTTGGATTCTCTCAAAAATAAAATAGCAAAAGATAGATCAGGGGAACAAGGAAATAATAATGAAATTGATACAATAACAATTGAATGATCCACACGGTCAGAATTTCATAACCCAATATTATTAATATTACTAAATCAGCATTCAAATGGCGAACGCCAGAAAATATATAAAGTTAGACAACTTCACATACCAACGAAAATTAATATCATCAAACCAATAATCACCCTATCAATTTAATCCTCATATACCATTTACATGCACAATATGATTCATAAAATAACAAAGTATCCAAAAGAACTAGTTGTTGATTCAAATAATAGAAGTTACTAGATAACGAAGAACATAACCATATAGAACACACAAGTAGATCAGGTAATCCACAAGTTGCCTTTTGTATTTAAACTTCAAAGAGTATTACAAAATCTTCTAAACTCACAAAAATTTGCATAAAAATCTCTAAAAGAATCTCTAAATTGGACCTCAAATCATCAATTCACAGAGCATTACAATGAATCAAAATATCTAATTTATAGAGTTTCAAGTCCTGAATTCTAGGAATTAAAATCTATCTGAATTAAGAGCTACAAAAACAAGGAGTTGCAGTTGACATGCAAGTCTCTGCCTTAAACTCCAATGAAACTACCAATTAACTATTACTACGAAACGTGCGCTCCCAAAATTGGCTATTACAGCCATGCAAAATTTTGCCCAAAATCTAAAGTCAGTGTTGCGCTGCAGTTGAACTCTCAGCCTTTGTGGTAATCAAAAATATCTTCAAAAAGCAGTCAAAATTGCATGTGCAGCAACTATATGTTCATCCTCTACTCCTTTTATAGCTCTTATAGTTACTAATAAAACATGCAACTGTGTCTTCAAGAGGCTCCACAACATACGAAATCCGAAACTCAGACTTCTTCAAAATTTGCTTTGCCTACTCCCACCTGTCAACCAACTTGTCAATCACTCCCTCTGCATGTATACATTGAGAAGTCAAAAATGATTACCTATCCATTAACTCTATATTAAGCTCTGCAGCAGGTGCAAAGTGATGAGCGACATATTGGTCCCATTGATCCAACACTACGCCTTCCTTCAGGCGACCATCTCTCAAAATGTCATGACCATATGCCCTTAGCAACTTCTTTACAAAATTTTCATATTTACCTACTGACTTCAAAAAAGGGGCATGTGCCTCTAAAATCATCAACCTACACTGCTCAAGAACTTCTATCTTAAATTCTATTACAAAAATATAAGATTGCAAACTATCAAAATCATCTCCTCCTAGCAAATCTTCATTTTTAATCACTTCTTCACCCAAGGCCAATATTTTATTCAAGTTTTTACACTGCTTGGTGAAGTCTCTAATTCTCAGTTCCCAATTTGTTGAGCAGTCTCTTATTGCCTTTTCCGTTTGAAGGACCCTTTCATAAATTCATTTTGTATGTTGTAGAAAAAATTTTACCTTTGAAATTTTGTCCTTCACCCATGATTTCGTAGTGGTAGCTACTTTCCTTATTTCAATCAAGGCTCTTACATCACCTTTTGGGAGCAATGATGTGGATGGCAGTGTGTCATCAGCCCTTGAATCCAAAGGCTTCCCCATCTCCATGAGCAATTACTTATATTGTTCTAATTGTTCCTTTACCTGCAACTGGGAGTTATGCTCCTTCTCCATTTTGTTCCTGACTGTACTAGTAGCAAATTCTAGAGTATCAAGCTCTCCCCACTTTTTCTGCTTCCCAAGCCTAACCTGTGATACTTGATATTTAGAAGGACCCTCTCCTTCAGCCTCCACAAGGGATGCAATATCAACAATTACTTCACCAAAGCCAGTTCTAGATAAATGATGAATTGTTTTAGCCTTTTTTGTTTTCTTTGGCTCCTCCGCAATAGCTTGCTACAATGAGAGTTTAGTTAGCACCACCTTTTGTTTCTTATTGAAAGTGAAGGTTAACCATTTTGGTGTTCCTTCATCTGTATTTTCTCCTTGGGTGGTTATTTGTGTCGTCATCCTTCCAGCTTCTTGTGATGGTGCCTCCTCCTGCTGCTGCTCTTGTTCTGCATCCTATGTATCGGGAGGAGTTTAGGTCTCTCCTTGGGTACGAGGCATTGGTACAATGAGTTGTTGTTGTTGTGATAGCATTTTTTGAGCCATTTTTGCCTATAGAGCGCTATCAACATCAAGTTGTTGCTGATATTCTTCCAATTTCTTGCTCACTTGCTCATTGAAGTCTTTGGTTGGCTCTTTACCTTGTTACTTTGTTTCTCCACCGGCGATATCTTTCAACAAGTTTTCTACATCCCTTGGAGTGAGAACAATTCTTTCACCATGCTCTTCATCCTTCCCTTTCCCCATTTCCCCCTCTTCATTTTGTTTCTATCGTTGTGGACCCTGATCATATGTGTCCATGGGGGTTACCTGTGTAAGTTCTGATACCTTTTGTACGGCAAGCCCCCTTCGTCTCTCTACACTAGAAAGAGTCATTCTTTTCCTCTTCTTAGACTCTACCTTCTTTGGTGTTGTCTCAACCTCCTCTCGTTCTGATTCTGACTCCACATTATGAATAATTACGGTTTTAGTTGTGGGAGTCATTGCAGGTGCAGGCATTTGTGAAATAACAAAAGATGGAGGAAGCATTGTTGTAACCAAAGGTGGAGGCATTGTTGACACAACTAGTACAATAGATGTGGTTGATGTGGTGGTGGGTGTTGTTGTAGTGGAGGTAGTAGCAGTGGTGGTAGGAGCAGTGATGGTAGCACTAGAAGGTTGAGCCTCTGAAGCAGGTTGTTCTGTCGTTACTGCAACACCTTCAATAGCTGGCCTAACAGGATGAATTTTTTCCTGTGGTGTGGCCCTTAGGCCGACATTATTCCCTAAACTCACCTATTTTGCCAAGTATTCGACCTCTTTCATTTTTTCATTCAACTTTTGCTTCAGTTCTTATGTGGTTAAAGGAGTTTTAGCTTCCTCCTCTAGATTCGTAGAGGTGTTTTTCCTCAACTCTGACCGTGTTCTCCTTGTATATTCCTCGTGTATCCTCGATTGAGGATTGGCACTCGGGATATTATTTTGTTTTCCTTTGGAGGTAGCTAGTTTAATCCTTAGACTTAACCACTTCTTGGTTCTATCTATTACCAGTTGAGAGATGGTATCAATGTCTACCGCTTCTTGTTGTAACCATTTGGTTTGGGGAAGTGGCCTTTAATCTATTCATGTTTGCTTATACATGGGATCCAGCAAAATACCATCATCATGTAGTTATTTGGGTAGGTTGGTCTCAATACCAAAATCCCTTATTTGAGGAACAGTGAGGCGATGATAAAATTTCTCCCTTGCCTTAGAGCTATCTTGGAGATTGGCCCAAAAATCCTCCAGAGTAGGTTGATGTCCTTCATACACTTTAGGCATCAATCCTTTTAATTTATTATATGAGTCATAAAATTGTTTGGCATAATTGAAAGGCTTCAACTGTAGTTCTTGCAATTCTTGTTCGGAAGCCTTTGCCACATGAATCTTTGGACATGTAAAGAATGATAATTAAAGGGAAATATTCACCTGTAACCCCGGTCTTATGCCTTAAGGATAGAAATTTTGTAGATGTACCATTTGTCTTGCATATTCCAATAAAACTATTCTATTTGTACAATACCTGGGTAAAAAAATGGTTCTACAATGAACCCACTCACTCTCAGATAAGTAGATTGGGAGTTTTATATGAACCAACACCCCCACTTCTTCACCAACTCCATTGCTTCCTTGCTTAGTCTGAATCCAGTGTCACTTGTTAGCCTTATAATGATTGGAAACAAAAATGCATTATTTATTCTCTTATAATGCAGTTGGGACTCTTTTAGTGGCAACAGGGTGTAGTATTCCCACACGACATTTTGTCCTTCTTCTTCCCCCAATGTGCCCTCAATCTATAGCCTTGTAAATTGACCAGATATGGCTACCACCCAAACAATATAAGATGTAAAGAAAAATTTCTTCATATTATGTACTTCCTTCAACTGGTCTCTTATATTGTCCGACAAAATTTGGGCCTTGTCATAGTACTATCGTCCATCCAAAATTGTTAGCATGAATGAGAACATCCATGGTTGGAAGTGTCGGTAGGCAGGTTTGTCGAAGGCCTTACTGAGCATTATGATTAGATCTCTTTGTGAATTTTTGAAATCCTACCTCAAAATCTCATTCGCTTTCAGGCTTGTTTTCCTTTCTTCCTCGAGCCATTCCTCATTCATTCTCTTTTTACACTGGCTCATATTTTGGTTCCATTCCCGTTCTCCATCTTCTTATCCGTCAACTAGTATTTCCTTCCTGGTGGGAATCTGGAAGACTAGGGCCAACATATCAGGGGACAAATCAATCACTACTTTTCCATCAGTGTCGACACATTGCCTAATGTTGGGATTGTAGAATTGTGCAATTTGCATTGTAAAATCCAGGCCTACACTGATTGTGGGAACACAGTTGCCTCTACCAGATCGGATCTTTTAATATGTCTGTATTATGCACTTAGTCCGTGTTTCTCCAATTGCTTTTCAATATCTTCGAGCTCAATATGCCTGATCTGAGTGTCTGTCACCCACTGAATTGCATCTTCCAGTTTGGAGGTGTATGTTCACCCTTGATATTGGTATTTCATTGTGATTGGGAGCTTCTCGAGATCTTTCACCTTTCGAGAAGATTCCATTAACATAGCTAAACCAACAAAACCAACCAAACAAACATCAAACACTACAAAACACAACACACTTCGGGACTCCAAGATCTCGAGGTCTCGAGGTGAGAAAAAAAAAAAAACTACACTGAAAACCCAGGAGTTTGAGAACCCGAGTTTTCACTGCAGCAAAAAAGGGACCACTTCGGGAACTCAGGGACCTGGGTTTCCAAAGTGGTTAAACAACCAATAGAACCAGCAAATATGGAACCCCGAGAACTCGAGATACCGAACTCACCAACAACACAAAAAGGGAACCACTTCGAGAACTCGGGAACTCGGGAACCCGGGTTTCTAAAGTGATGAAACTACTGACTATGGAAACAAACCTGGGAATCTGGGGTTCCAAAGTTCTGGGGTGGGACCTAACATGCAATGCGGAACTTCAAAGAACCGAAGTCCTGACACACTACAAAGATGAAGCAGAAAAGAGGGTTCGAGACCCCGAACTACGAGGTTCCGAATTGAACAGACATGCAAAGAAAAACTAATACAGGAACTTGGGAACCTGGGTTTCCGAATAAGTATAAACAAAGACCCAAAACCAATAAAACCATCATTTCAGGAATGAGGAAACCCGAGTTTCCGAAGTAATGAAAAACAAACCAACGACCCCTATTTCGGTAAGTTGGGAACCCAAGTTTCTGAAGTAGGGCAAAAATCAAATGACCAAGGAAAAGTCTTATTATTTTGGGAACTCAAGAACCTGCCTTTCTGAAATGATAAGACAACAAACAAACAAAAACCCTAACCTAGAATCTCAGGAACCCGAGTTTCTGAGGTTAGGGCAGAACAGGAAAAATAAGAAAAACATGCAAGACAACCAAAAACAAAAAAATCTAAACTAAACCAAACAAAATATAACCTAAGACACACAAAAATCTAAATGAAGGAGGTGAGAAGCGCACCTACCTAGCATGAAAAGTGAAGACGATGTCAAATTGGGTGCGCGGGAGTTCGAGATCGTGAGGTCAGAGCTATGGATTGGCAAGAGTGAGTGCACAAATGAGCTCCAAAATGAACTCCAATCGTATTTATACCCCAATCCAACACCGCAATAAATGCACTTCGGGGACTCGGGAACCTGAGTTTTCAAAATGCAACACACGCAACGAGCTCAGAACGTCGGGTTTCTGAAGAATAGACCAGAAGAACAACCTGGGAGTTTGGGAATTGAACTTCCGAACAAGGAAACAGAAAAATGACCCAAAAATTTGAAAACCTGAACCTTTGGGGCCAGACAAACAAACAAACAAGAACATAAACGAACTTGCGAACCTGGGGACCTGAATTCCTGAATAAAGAAAAGGAAACAAGCAAAATCCCACCCTGAGAACTCGAGATCCTGAGGTCAAGAGGTGATCAAAACAAAACTACAAAAGGAAAACTACCAAAAAAAGACAAAAAAGGGGGACCCGTGCACAACAATTCCATTCTTCTCACAAAATTTGTTGAACTCGCCGGATGTAAACTCACCGCCTTGATCTAATCTTAAGCATTTTATCTTCAGTCTTGTCTTAGTCTCAACCATAGCTTTGAAGATTCTAAATTTCTCAAGAGCTTCTGATTTTTCTTTTAAAAATGCAACCCGCATCATTCTAGAGTAGTCATCAATAAGTAACATAAAATATCTATCACCTTGAAAACTTTTAGTCCTTGTCGGTCCACACAAATCAGTATGAATAAGGTCAAGAATTTTATTAGATTTATCATGTATGCTTCTAAAAGAAGTTCTGACTTGCTTACCCATTTGACATTCTCTACATACCAGATTATGAGGTTTGACAATCTTGGGTAAATCTCTAACAGCCTGTGTTGAACTGATATTTACTATGCAATCAAAATTTACATGACACATCCTTTTATGCCATAACCAGCTTCCATCAATCTAAGCAATCAAACAAGCTTTCTCACTAGAGTTCAAATGAAAAATGTTTCCTTTGGTTTGGGTTCCGAAAGCAATTTCTAATCTAGATCTATTGATGGTCTTGCATTTTCCATCCTTGAATTGCAAATAAAATCCTCTATCCACCATTTGACCTACACTTAAAAGATTATGCTTCAAGCCTTCAACATAATAAACATTATCAGTATTAGTCTTACCATCCAATGATATTGTTTCTTTGCCTTTGATCCTACATGTCTTGTTGTCTCCAAATCTGACTAGTCCACCATCAAATTCTTGTAGTGATAGAAATTTTCTCTTATCACTGATCATGTGATGTGAGCATCCACTGTCTATGACCCATTCATCATTTTTTTCAATTTTAGCAGCTAAAGCCTTCTTCTCAGTATGAGTTGCTTCAATGATAGGTTCCTAAGAATCATCCTTGATAGCAATAAAGACCCAATCTTTACTAGAGCTTCCATTTTTGGTTCCACTTATAGGTTCATCATAATCATCATCATCATCATCATCATCATCAATAATACCAAAATCATCATCACCAGTATAATAGCATGATTTATCCTTATTCCTTCTAAATCTAGGTATGTTCTAATATTATGGATTAGGTTTATAATTCTTCACAAATCTTTCATGATTCCTAGCAGCTCTTCCAGGGCATCTAGAAGCGAAATGACCATTTTTATTGCATGAAAAACATTTAAAAGGCACTTTTCCTTCATACTTACTTCCAGCTAGTCCTTTAGGAATTCTTCTAGCAATCAGGGCTTCCAACTCTTCAAGTTCTTTGTCTTCCCTTTCAATGTCCTCCAAATCTTTAACATACAATTCCTTCCAATCTATCTGCGCTACTAAAATTATGGTCAATAGTATTAAACATACACATAGATGAGATAACAATAAGAACTAGGAAGCACAACTTGAAAACTAAATAAAATATAAAAACCAAAGGCCTCCTTTAAGATATCTCATCCTCCTCTATTTTTGAGGTCCTTGAAGGTGTTGGATTTTTGGCTCTCAGCGAAGCAATGACCTCCAAAGTGACAACTCAAAATTTGAGTAGGTACTTCATGATTGTGCAAATGTACTAGGCTGAGATTATTGTATGCATGATCTAGCTAGAATGATTTATTTGAGCTACATGATTTGATAAAAGGGAAGCTAGATTAGGATGCTATGATTAATCCAAATTAACAATTATTCTAGATGATCTAGATGTAAAATACCTATAGTAACTATGCAAAAACTATGAATGCAAGGGATCTTTATTGCTCCAAAATGAGGGGTATTTATAGGAATTCAAAGGCCAAAGCTAAGGTGGTAGGAATCAATGGTCTGGATTTGATCTAAAGATATCAAGGGCTAGGATTGAGGAAGTTGGAGGAAGGGACACATGTCATCTTTGTGGTGACAAGTGTCAAGGAACCTTGCCCGTGAGAGGGCAAGTGTCCAAGGGAGGAGACATGTGACAAAAGTGCCATGTGTCTCAAGAGGAGAATATCCAACCCATAAGAGGTTAGGATAAAAGAGGTTAGGATGTGCAAGATGGGATAGGGTTAGTTAAACCTAGGATTAGATAGAATGGGTTAGGTTAGGGGGTGGTTAGGCTAGGTGGTTAGAAGTTAGGAGCCATGTGCTCATATTTGAATTTAGAAATTCAAATATTAGGAAAATGGTAATTAATCTTAGCAAACTTGTGTTTGTTAATCTTAATTGGGAATTAAAAGAATTGACTAAAATGAGGGTAATTAATTAATTTAGAATTAATTAATCAAAAGGGGATTATTGAATGAACTATATGAATAAAGCCTTAGATTTAATCACAAGTAGAGGAATGTAGGGAAATTAATTAAATTACTTGCGAATTCAATTAACTGGGAAGGGGGATTAATTAAATAGTTGCATAATTAATTAATTATCTTTAGACCATTTTTAGGTGTATACATTTTGCCCCTATTTGAAGAGATGTGTGACGACACTTTGGTTCAAAGAAAACTCGATTCAATGATACTGATGTGATATGATTCAATGTAGATTTGATGTAGACATGATTCAATATGATGCCCCGAACGTTGATTGATAGATGATGATATGAGGATGCCCCCTCGGGAGATCAGTTGAGAAAATTGACGATCGGATTGTTTGGATTTTTGCAAAACTTATTTCCCGATAAAAATTATTTGATTCTTGTAACTTTGGTTGATAAAAGTGTTTGTTCTCTGATTACTTTGATGTTTTGGTTGATTTGATGATTGATAGAGCTTGATTTACCTCATGATCGATGAGGGTCAATGATATAAACTCAAAGATTTGATGATCTGATAGGTTAAGTTTGATTGACTTCATGATTGATGAGAGTCAATGATGTAAACTCAAGATTTGATGATCTGATAGGATGAGTTTGATGGACTTCATGATTGATGAGCATCAATGATGTAAACACATTGGATAGACTAGATGTGTGGCCTCGTGATGAATGAGCATCATGGATGAGTGCTCAAAGAGATTGATGGAAATCCCTAGTGAGCGGATAGGATAGCCGATCAATTGAGCAAAGTGATTGATTGGATAAAGACCAAAATCCAGCATGTTTCACCAACTAGTAGAAACCCTTAGTGCAATAGCATAGAAAGTCTAACCAGATTCAAATAGGACCACCATAACAGCACGCCAGCCAATGCAAAGTCACCAAACACTCAGGACACGATCAATAAGCACCTTCAACATGATAGAAACCAATTCCATAAGTTAGACCAAAATCATCTGATCAAAACATCAAATATCACTAACCAATAAAGCTAACTGGTACCAAGAGATATCAACTGGGAACATAAGTGATAGTTATCGGAGCACCAAAACATGAACCAACAGAATATGGAAAGCATATAACCATCTAGAATAAGCATCCAAAACCGCATCCAAGGATCTGATCATATTGGATCATAATCGAAGCCAAAACCAAGATAAACACCAAGTCTAACCGAGATAGGTCCAACCGAGATAGCTGAACCATATCCAACTAGGATACGGTGTTGACATCAATGACAACACTTAACCAAATCCAACATATGCCAACAAATTTATGTATCATGTGATATAATTTTGTAATTAAGGGTAAAGAGTTTGAGCCGACCTTGTAGTCAAGGTTAATGAATTGTATAAATAGATGTTATTGTAGACATCTAAAAATGGTCAACGTTTGCGGAGTCATACTTTAACATTGGCGCATTGCCTTATTTTAGGGTTTTGTGTCGCATTAACATTTCTCCTATGTTAGGCACTTGTTCTTTATCATTTGTGAGCATCGAGTCTTTCTTCTGCATTTTTCATTTGTCTCGCTTTCGAATTTGGTCTTGTCGATAACAATCTTCAGTCATGATTTTGGTCGATCCTTGTCCTTGCCAATTTTGTCATTTTGTGATCGATTCGTCATCGATCCTTGTCCTCTTCAATCATGTCAATTGGCGCTTATCAATTTGGTCTCTTTGTCAATCTTGGTCAGTTTGTCAACCAATTTTAATCATTTATCAACATTGGTCCTTTGTCAGTCTGATCATGATCAAATCAACCCTGTATCAATTATCTTTTGTCAAGACCTAATTGTCGTCCTTGCATTTCTAATTCATCTTCTAGGGTTTCATGATTTATTCATTTAACCTTGTTTGTCATTTCTCCCTCTAGGTTAAATAATTTATTTATTTATCCTAAGTCTTCTTGTCACAATTAAATGTTTATTTAATTGGCTAACTAATTCCTCCCTCTTTGTGAATTAATTAATAAATGAAAAATTGTTAATTAATTCACTCAATTCCTAATTTTCCAATTTACTAATTTCTTAATTCCTAATTTCCTCATTTTCTAATTTCCTAATTTCTAATTCATCTAATTTCAATTCTCTCCTAATTTTCTCCTAATTTCATGGGAATGACATAGCAAATTTGTCATAATTTGTCATAATTGACAATCAATCAATTTTGACATAGAAATTTGTCATAATTTTGTCATAATTGACAATCAATCAATCTTGCATAGAAAGTGCAAATTTGTCATAATTTGTCATATTTGTCATTCTTGATTTGAAATTTGCATTCGAATCAAATTCATGCTAATTTTGTCTTTTCTCCAATTTGTCTATAAATTGGATGAATTTCTTAAATCAAGGTCCCTGATCCCTGATCCCTGATCGAATCAATCACGCTTCTAGTACCCTTATGTTGTCATGCTATCTTGTCAATCTTGCTTTCATCTCATGCATATGCACTTGTAGGTGAGATCCACAAAACAAAGCTATTTGAAGGAGAAAGAAGGACAATGGAGCCACATGGAGGAGATGTTCACATTTGTGATGGTTTGCATTTAAATTGAATGTCTTGTTTTTCATATATCTCTATTGAATGTAATTAGGATTTGTCATTGCAATTTAGTTTTCGTGATTGAGCTAGTTAAATGTTTATATTGCTTTGATGATTTCCGGATTCCTATCTACAGTTATATTCATGTAATTTGGGTGAGAATGTGGTGTTTGAATTATCAGAGAATGGTGTGTGTGGGAATGACCAAAATCATATTTCAGTATGGTGTATTGAGCAGAGATTATTGCAAGGCAGACAAATGAGCTTGACCGGAATTGTGATCAGGCATTAGTAGATGTTATCTTTGCAGTTCATGTAATCCGGATTGTAGTCTGAATATTATTGTAAGGTAGTGAACCTTCCCTGAGGGTTGGAGCCTTCTAGTTCATCTTATTTTTAGCAATGAGCTCTAGGCAGTGTGCATTCCCCATTGTAATATTTACACATACTACTGCAGAGTATCATCTTATTGTGGGTAGGTTCCCACCATGGTTTTTCCCTTAACCGGGTTTTCCACATCAAAAATCTTGGTGTCATGTGTGTTGTTGTTATTGTGTTTATCTTTATTCTTGTTGCACTTGATTAGATCTGAGATTTGCTTAATTTGCATGATCCGGTGAAAACTGATTCACCCCCGCTCTCAATTTTCCTTCATTGTTGTTGTTGGTTCCCAAACCAATAGTCTCCAAGTTCTAGAGGAATTGGCACTAACTCATCAACAAACTCAAAGAAGGATTTGGCCAACTAAACAAAATTCAGTCACAAGACTAAGATCTCCTACACTTTTAGCTCCGTGAGACCAAGGAGGGTGAGCCTATGTAATGTCCTAACAACTTTTAGCTTCCTAAACGCTTGACATTACATGTTACAACAAATTATCCCAATGAAAATGTACTAAGGGAGATGGATAAACTCTTGCTTTTGGCTATAACCTTAGTCTATAAGCATCTAAGCACTCATTGAGGTTGGGTTTCTACACTAATCCTATTCCTAATGCAGAAAGTAAAAGATATTTGAATAAAGGAATGATTCTGAAAACTGAAAACAAATTCCATGACCAATGCCTTATTAGGGCAGCAAAGTCAACCTACAACAAGTAGCAAGTGAATCCAAATAGAGTGAACATAACCAGCTAGATATGAGCACTAGTGCATGACATCAACACTCTCCATTGAAGTTTTCCTGCAACCATGCTTAAAATCTTGCATATACATAATACCATTTCTCATTGTACCTTGGGCATTTTAATCTCTTCCTTAAAGAGAAGCTAAAGATAAAATAACATGAGACTTGTTGGGACAAAATAAAGGATGCTTCATCTTTTATTTCATAAAATGAGAATAATACATGAAGGAGATAGCTAAAGAAAAACTCATAAACTTTACTTGTACACTAACTATATCTATTTGAAAATAAAAGATTACATGCTGAGAATAAAAACTCTAAACTACTCTAAGTCTGGAACTGTGCATGGAAGTCTTGCTTCCAACACTTACAAAAACTTGCATCCATAATCTTTCCAACTGAAGAGAAAAGAAGATTAAGTACATCTATAAGAAGACCTAAGAAAACCCTAAAATAATCTTCAAAAGTCACTTGTCTCCTTCATTGAAATTCTGCAATTTTTAAATTTGCTCTTTTCTCTCAAAAAATACCTCAAATCTTTACTTCTGAATCTGAAAATGACATTTCAGAAAATCTGGAAAAACACTCCTGCAAGCACAAGTCTTTGTGAAAATAGACTTGTCAAAATATGCATTCTGCCTATTAACTTAAAATTTCCCTTTATGGTGTCTGACTATAGCCTACATCCTCTCTCTGATTAAAATTAGAAAATTTTCCCTGCACTAGCTTCCTTGTCATTGTCTCATAAAATATTCTTTATAGGAGTATTCACCACTCCCATTGGTAATGCCTTGCACTTTCATGAGAATAAACCATGCTGAAAATATTGATTGCATCGCTTCATCTTGCAACTGGAAACCTCTCTCCCTTTCTCTTATTCAACTAGAAACCAAAATATATCCCATGTATTGCCTTTCCCGTGGATAACTTTTCTCATTAAGAAAAGGTCACTACATCCTTCATTGTGAAAAATATTCCTTCCTGCATGAAAAATACCTTTCACCAATCACTCTTTCATTTGACCAAAGTTCATGTAAAAATAATTTCCTCTCTTTAATGAAGTGCATACACCTTGCCATTTGTTAATACATGGACTCTGTATTCTTGTCTGCTCACATAATGGTTTCTGGTAAAAAAAATTCACCACTTCGGATTTATTATTTTCAAAGCAACCCAATTCTCCTTTTGGTGTAAAAACATTTATGTAATGAATCTTAATTGTTACCTCCCATTTGTTTTGTACCCTTTGTCTTTTGAGGTGAAAGCATATACCCATAGGTGAAAGAAAAAAAAGCCTTGATGCTAGAGTATTTCTCCTTGTTTCTTATTTAATTGGCTTTTCAACATTATTTCACTATAACAGCAAACTTGAATACTCCAGAAAATATAACAGCGGCATGCCCCAAAATGTTTAGAAGTTACAGATCATGATTATCTCGTTTGGGTCATTTATCTACTTGCTTGGACCCCAAAAACAATTAAAACACTGCTAAAATGGCTACCAAGATATAATAAATGATCTAGGAATCCTTTGGAAGGTAAAAAAATGCCATTTACTACTCAATAACAACCTAAAAAATGTGCCTAAAATTTTTGGACGTGAGTAAACTTTGAAAAATATTTTTGATTGGTGCACTGTATCTTTTGCCTCTTCCCTTTTCACACTGCCTTTATTTAGATTTTCCTTCCATTGTTCACAATAGATAATCTCTCCTTATCCCTTCTTTTCTCATGAAACAAATCTTGCTCATGTGAAAATGTTTAGTTGCTACATTTTACTTATAAGAGAATTCCCCAAATTTGGTGAAAAACAAATTCATAGTTGTATGCAAGTTCCTTGGTGTAAGTAATTCTTTTGAGTACAAGTATTTTCCTCTTTCATAAAACTCACTCTTCTTGTTTGGTTGAGAATTATTGCTGCTCCATATTTACTTCATTAATGTAGAAATACTTTGGCTTGCAATGACAACCTTCAGCGTTCCAGCAACATGATTTAAAATATTTGCAAGACAACCAAAATATAAAATGCTCTAATTTTTCCACATGCTCTAGGTTTCCATTGATAAAATAGTGACTACGGCTCTCAAAATTCTCCTACATTACAAAAAAGGAGTGACATTGGCACATCAAACAAAATATTGCCATCCCTTTCTTCTCATTTAGCGTTGACATACAACCATCTCTCTGGTAAAACACCATCCATGAATCCCAAGAGAAAAAATTACAAACCCTAAATGTATGTATTCACCGTAGCCCTATGCATATTTTTATTTCCCTAATATTTATTTCCCGTAGCCCCACATTTGATTTTGAGATGCCCTAACTATCTTGCCGAGAAGAGAGGAGCTTAGATTTCATTAAATTTTTATTTATTTGTCGCTTTTCTTACCTAACCCACCAACCTGCATCTTAATTTGATCACCTCCGTTTGTCCTGCGGGGTAGAGGGATTGCTAATACCCTTCCCCACGGGCGTGCAACGCTTCTCTTTGGGCTCAAAATATCATGCAAGGTGGAGGAAATACATATTCCTCCCCTGTTATCTCGCTGTATGCTTTTATCTCTCTTTCACCTTGCGGGGTAAAGTAGAAAGCCTTTTAATTTTCATTCCTTCACCAGATTTCGTGGGTTCCAGTAGAAATTAGAGCAATATGAGCATAGCATAAGGTTTTAGACATATTTCACATGCTTTCAATTAAATCATTTAAAAAACAATTTAATTTATTCCTCTTTTTATATGAAAAAATAAATAAACCAATTGGATGATTTAAATACTTTCATTTATAAATTGTCTTGTTCACTCCAATCCATTTAATCCAGATATAATATTATTTAAATCAGATTGGTTTAAATAATGCGCATTTCTTTTAAAACTGGGTATCAATTGATCTTATTGAGTCATAACACCAGTCGGGTCCTCTGCACCACTGACCTTTAGAGATGCTTTGCAAACTCTAACTGGATGTAATTTGGGCTTGAAAATTTTAGCAAATGATGATTTAATTTGATGCTTGATAGCTCTGAGTTATGACCAAAACAACTTGAGTAGCCTCTGGAACTGGCTTCAAAAATTGACCAAATCATCTCTCCAAACCCTGAAAGCTAGCACACCTGAAAAATGTCATACAAAGAATCTAGAATATCAAACAAATGCTCAAAATGATGTCTGAGGTGAAACATATTGATCCTTGAAGTTGCCTACTCAAAAAATCTGGAAAGTGTTGCTTCTGAACCCAGAAAAAGTTCATTTGAAATGGGCCATAAAAACTGATCAAATGATGAGCTTGGGAGATACAAACCGGGAATGTGGTAGACAATTTTATTGAGAATAATGGGGTACAAATAATTTTTATTGTAGGTCAACTAGGTGTGAAATAAAAATTCACGAAGTGGGCTCCAAACTGTTGTTTGACACAATTCAATTTACAAAACTGAACTTTTTGCAAATGAAATCAACTTTGAAAACTTGTCAAACGGATTCATGGAGATAAGCCACTTGGCATGGGCTTCAAAAAATAGCAGAGAATCACAGAAAACTCTCTGTTTGGTTTGAAAATCAATTGGTACAAAGATACAACTGCTCAAAGAGGGCTACTCAGAAAAGTGCAATAACTCCAAATCAGCAACCTAACTTCCGGACCTCCAAAAGAGACTTCACAAACTTATCATAACTAATCATAAGAGGCCAAAAATGAGTATATAGCATCTCTATAAAGTGAATAACAATCTCCCAAGAGGATTTTGCATGACATTTCGTAGGTGCAAAAATATGAGCTCACAAACTGAGCTACTTAGGCTTGTTCTTACAAGGCGATTCTGAATGCAATATACAAAATTTTGAGCCTGGGTCTTCAAATTTAGATAAATTTTTTGAAGTCCCAACAAAATTTGCCAACATTATATACCTCCATAAACAATAACAATATAACCACTACCATTATCTAATGCATAATAAAACAACTATCATTTACTCTTTTAATGCACATGCATATGATCATTTCCTAATCTATCTATCATGAATGCAAACTATTTCATTTTACTACCCATTTATTCTTAAGTTTATTTTAGAGCACCAGTACCAAATGTTCATAATCTCATTTACTTTTTCATTACTTAACACCCTTATTTCCTTCCAACACGATCTACCATATTACCAATTCAATTCCTAACATAATGATCATCCACATAATACTAAATGCACATCGATAAACCAATACATTATTTTTATAAACTAATCAATATCCAAGATACATTATGATATAGCAATATGTCCTCTTACAAGAGTCATAACCTCATCCTAATATGTCAACTATCAATACATAAACATTTCCATTTTTATCTAGGACCATAGCTCTCAAGTACAAGTATAATAATCTCATAGTCTACAATAAAATGTCATACAATCATATACATCCATCTGCTACGATATCCAACCATAAGGTGAACATAATAGAATCCACATCCACGCATAAGAGCATCCAACGAAGAATATACCAATGGAAGAAGGCATAAAACCACCCGACCATGTGGAACCAAAGGAACCACCCCCCATGCTAGGAGATGACACAAGGTCCCATTCACACTATAGACCTAGGTTGACACCTAACAACATAAGGATACTACACAAGAACATCACCAACAAATAATCACATATCAAAACACACTACAAGGATAAACATAAAACATAGGAAACTCCCAGAGGTGTACCAACCAATCAAGGCATGGATCATGGACATGTGTAAGGGAAGAGTGTCATCACTTGCTATCCTCACATAGAAGGGGCAAAGCTTGTTGGCAATTGACACTCATCCGGTGACTTTAGCAGACTTATGTTGGTTGATTATTTGTTTAGGGTTGTCATTAATGGCAACTCTTCATGGTGGTTTGATTCGGCAGTCGTGATCCAACTTATAGACAGCTAACCAACAAAACAAGGCAAAACAGGGTATTTGAGTAATGCTTTGATCCAGAATGATCTCCGGTGATTACGGTGTTTGTGGTGATTATTTTTGTGATCTCGATGTTTGGTAAGACCTTTACGAAATGTGTGGTTATAATATTTTGGTCTGGTGTTATGTTTTGCTCATTATTGAAGTCGACTTGATCTACACGTTACACTTATTGAAGCCGAATTGAAGGAGATTGTTTTTGTGGTAAGACCAGATATATAAGATCATTGTGGCAGTTGATTTTCAGTGTGTTATGTGTGGTGATCCATTTTGGTGCGATTGAGCATAGTTTCACGTGCAAATTTTGCTTTTAGACCAACCGGTAGCTGATTGAGACAAAGACAAAGTATTTAGCAAAATAGAGATAGTCAAAGATTCAGAGCCTAACCAGAACTCATCTTTGCATAGTTAGATGTTCATTAAGAGATCATTTTATTGTATTTATACATTGTAAACAAATTGTAAGTCAGTGAGACTTCCTTGAGGGTTGTAGCCCTCCGGGAAACTTTATTGAGTAGTGAGCTCTAAGCAATGATCCTGAATGCAAGTGCATTCCCATCTATGTAATATTTATGTACTCCTAGCCATAGTATATGAATATTGTGGGTTTCAGCCCCACCGTGGTTTTTCTCTTCCTGGGTTTCCACGTAAAAAATTTGGTGTTGTGGATTTGTGTTTTTATTGTTGCATGTTTATGTTCTTATCTATTATGCATTGTTAACCGGTAGATAAAGAATAAGTATGTTATTTCAATTTCTGATAGATCACTGATTCACACCCCCCCCCCTCTTAGTGATCTTTGATTCTAACAATTAGTATCAGAGTTTGGTTCCTCTGAGGAATCTTAACCACTTGAGGAAGATCGGGGAGATTGATTCAATGGATTCCGGTTTCCAGAGACAACTCAATGTGGCACTTGAGGATTTTGATGTTGCTAGAAGTGAGGTTTGTACCTTGAAGAAGAATCTAAATGCAGTTGATGAATTCATCAGTGAACTGAAGGATCGGGAAAGCATCTGCAGAGAAAAGAGGAAGGAATTAATGGACAAGTTGAAGGAGAAAGAAGATCAGATCATGGAATACTAGGACAAAGTTGATGAAGTTGACAAGCTTGAGAGAGAGAATGCTTCTTTGAAGAATGAGATGCAATCCCTTGTGATGAGACTAGCTAAGGAGATTGAGGACCGAAAGAAGAATGAGGAAAATTTGGCACAATCATTGAAGGAAAGAGTTGATGAATCCTTAAGGCTTACCTATGAGAATGATCAGTTGAAGTTTGAGCTGACACAATCAAGGAATAATGGTCAAGAGCTTGAAAGGTAGATTGTTACCTTAAGGGATAAACTTGCTACTACCAATGAATACAAAGACAAATTCAAAGCTAGTTTAGCAAGACTTGATGAGATGCTGGAAAGTCAAAGACATGGGAAGGATATGTGAGGTCTTGGATATGAGAAAGGTGAATTCTCCAGATCTGGACAAGGCAATGCTAAACCTGATCAAAAGAAGAGAAAAAATCCTCTAGTAAGACAGCCTAATGTTCATAAATTTAATGGTAGATGTTTTACTTGCAACAAATTTGGTCATATGGCAAGTCAATGCAGAAGTAGGATGAATAATAGAATGATGAACAATAACAATATGATGAACAATATGAATAATGTTTCTACCTTTACCGGTCAATGTTCCATATGCAATAAGTTTGGACACAAGTCAAATGTGTGTAGAGCACTAATAAACAACATTCAGAACAAAAGATTCTATGCCTTTGGAATGTTTGGACATGTCTCTAATCAGTGCAGGACAAGACAGAACCGGATGAACTTCAGACCTATGAAGAAATAATGTTGTTTGCAGAGCATGCAACAAAATTGGTCACATTGTAAAGTACTACAGAAGCAAGAATAGTGCTTTGATAAACAAAAACAAATTAGATGAGAAGGGAAAAGCGAAAGTGGAAGAAATCAAAGATCAGCATAAGAAGATGTGGGTAAAGAAGGATGAATCTAAGGCAGATAATGGATCTATACCTGAATCCAGTGCAGAATCTTCATCTGGTAACTAGGGATTTTGGCCTTAGGGGTTGGAAAACCAATGAGAATCTTACAGTACCCCTTTGATGAGATATGTGGTCAATGGATTACAGATGGCAGTTGATATCTAGAACTAAGATGGTTGTTTTTGGTATCTGGTAGCTGAACAGGGCATCTGGTTAAATATTTGAGGTGCATTTATTTTGATGTGAAATTAGGGTTTGAAAAGTTAAAAAGGCAATTACAAGAATCATTCTTCATTTTGTGAATAGTGTTTTTTAGCTAAAGAACAAGGCAATCAAAGTTTCCAAGCGATCAAAGAGCTTAAAGCAATCTAACGAAGCAATCTAGGGCATCTGACAGTTGGTTAAGGTATTTCTCGAAGGGCATCTTTCTAAGTCTGATTTTATGAGATTTTTAAAATGGTATCTGCATCTTCCATTGCTACTCCACAAGTGGTTGAGGTTAAGGATAGGACTCGTCCTGTATTCAAGAAACACCCCTACAAGTCCATGGAGGACGACTCGATTGGAGCATTTTCTTTCGTTCCACATGGAATTCTACATGTCAATGTTGTTCGAGCTTATATTCACTATGAAATTGAAGAAAATGGCTCAGAAGACATCTTGGACTTGTATACTGATAAAATCATGGATGACATCAGCAATCCTAAGCTGAAATTTGCACAACTGAAGAAAAAGGGTTTCACCCAATTTGAGAATTTTCTAACTTTTGATGAGGAGTGGGTTAGATATGTGTTGAGTAGGATCCACACTGAATTTATGTGGCTTGATCAACCTTAAAAGATCGTTGTGGAAGCAATTAAGGCAGATACCTATTTGAATCAAACCGGTGAGAAGCCAGGGTTACGGAAGGTTACAAACCCTACTGTGAACAAGCTAACCGGTGCAAAATTTGAGGGGCGATCAATGAAGATCAGTACAATAAAAGAAGATGATGTTGAATTTATTGCTATGGTGATTGGTTATAAGGTGTATCAATCCAACATATTGAATTTGGTATCTGATACCGCAATTCATGTTGCTTAAAAAATGGTTAAGGAAGATGGTCATTATAACCTATGCAGTGTGTTGTTGGAGGAGCTGCTGATAAATTTGAAGAAGATTAAACAAGATAAAAAGCATGTTTTCAAATTAGGATCTTTGATTATCTGTCTGGCCCTATACTTCATGAACCAAATTCCCAGAACCGATAGAGTCCAGTGGGCTTATGACATACCATTTGCGCAGTAGATTGAGCAAGGACTTGACAGTCTTGGCAACCAAGACAATCAGAATGCTGCATTATGGGCTTTCTTCAAAACATTTCAAGATAAAATGAAGCAAAGAGTGTGAATCCCCAAAGAAATTGTCAAGAAATATGAGGGGACAATATGCTTTATGGTGAATAAGGATGAATGTCTAATGGAAGTAGTTCAATCCCAGACTGTTTGGATAATGCCAATGGGGTATGAGGTCGATGAGGCTACCTTGGAAGCATATGCTCAACACTTGCCAAACTCTTCGGAAGACACCAAGGAGGAGAGGTTCGAAACCTGCAAAGAGAAGTCAATGGAGTTACAATCCAAATTCACCAAACCGACAAGGAAGAGGAAGGTGGCGAAGATTGTTGAAGATATTCTTGTAGAGGAAGGCCATTCTCAGGAGAGAGTCAGGGCTGCTAGGGAAGCAAGGGATGCAGCTGAAAAAGAAAAGAAATAGAAGACTGCATTTGCTCCTGTTAAAATAAAGGTAACGGGACCTTCTCCCATTTCGATGAAGACACCTGTTGCTGAAGTTGAACCTTCTGGTGTATCTGCAAAGAGAAAAGGTGTTCTGAGGAAGAAACAAAAGACCCAGAGAGAGTATGTGGTGGTAACTCCGGTGCAATCAAAGACAAAATCTAATTCAGATATTCACAAGACACCAAAGAAAGGTGAATTTGCTAGGGTGATCCGGAAACCTCAATTCGATGGTGAGAAGGATGTGCAGAAGAAGAAGGCTAGATCTGAACCTGAATCGACAAGCAAGCCTAAGAAATGAAAGAAGACAAAATCAGATTTGGATGAGGCAATAGAATCCAGTAAGATGAAATCTTCCAAAATAGAGTATCATATTATTCCTCCTCTATCTACTCAAGAACTAATAGATGAAATTATTAAAGATGGAAATTTAAAGAATATCCTTGTATATTATGTAAATATGGATGATAAAGATCAGAGGAAGATTGAAGAAGAAGTAATCTTGTATATGGATGTATTTAGTAAGGCATTAATTGAGTTAGAAAAATATCTTCCCAAAGATTTGTACAACCTAATCGATGCTAGAAGAAAATCTGCTAGCCAAATGGACAGAGAAATAAAGGAGAGTGAACTGGTTAATCAGTGCAGCAGTATCACAATAGAAGAAATTGACAGATTAATTTTGTTGGCAAATAAGAAGGAATTCAGAAGTAAGCACACGTTAATAGTTTGATGGTCGGCAGAGTTGAAGAAATAAGGAGAGAAACCAGTGAAATCTGGAAAAAAAATTCTCACTGAGAACTGACTTGTAGATACTGATTCTCAAAATAATGCCACTCAGTCAGAAGATCCTCCGGCAGACAATGTAAATAAAGAAGAGGATACTCAGAACATTGGTGAACAACAAATTTTGGATTCTGTTGTGGATGAGCCTACAAAAGAAAGCGATAAACCAGCAGAGGCAGAGTATGGTGCACCAAGTGGTGACACCGGTGCACAAGTGGATGAGCCTACAAAAGAAAGTGATAAACCAGCAGAGGCAGAGTATGGTGCACCAAGTGGTGACACCGGTGCACAAGTGGATGAGCCTACAAAAGAAAGTGATAAACCAGCAGAGGCAGAGTATGGTGCACCAAGTGGTGACACTGGTGCACAAGTGGCACCTATAGAAGTTAAATCTAGACTTGTTGAGGGTGAGAAGAAAGAAGAGGTGAAACAAGATGAACCAGACAAGGACAAGGGTAAGGGTATGGAGACTCCAGTACTTGTGGCAATTGACACTACCAATACCCAAAGCCTAGGGAGTTTTCCACAATTCAATATCAATTTTTATAAACCCTTCACCCAAATGTCTCCAGCTAGGAGAATGATAGTTGTTGCTTTTCTTCATCCACAAGGCAGTCAAGAGTTAGCCCAATCGCAATCAAAAGAGAAGAAACTTATTGAAAATTATGTTAAAGTTTTGGAACATGTGGTACCGGATCTGCAACTTGACGCAAGTACCAGCTCATCCGGTAAGCTTCAAAATTAAATTGATCATATATCTACCAAATTTGATTCTTTATGTAAAGCATCAGCCCAACAAGCTATGGAAAAGTTTAAGGATGCTAAAATTCAAATATTTTTGCAAATGAATAATAATGATAAGGCACAGTTAGATAAAGAGTTTAAACTGGTTGATGAGGCCTTAGTGGAAGGAGGTACAATTTACATGTCTTGTCTAATTTTGACCAATTTTACTACTGAGATATACAAGAAAATAGAGAATTATAAAGGGCATTTAGCTCAAATTTCTCAGGCCTATGATCCCACAACCAATTTAACTGGCAGCATTGAGGGACAAATTTTGAACATCATTGAGCAGATTAGGAATTTTGAGAAGGAAAAGGAGAGAATGATCAGGCGAACAGTTGAACTCCAGAACTTAATTGGTCCCCGGTTGGACACTTTGGTATATCATAAAATAGGCTACATTCAGGAACATGTCTCAGGATACTCCTATTGAGATCGCAGCTATAGAATTTCACGCTTATGTTTTGAATGGTTTTGTTTCAATTTTTGAGAAGTTGTGAGCAAGATGGAACACATATCTTGGGTTCTTGGAGATGGTATATGCGGATATATTGAAGCATGTATAGATTTAATCCTCCGGTGAATGTATATATATGTACAATCAATTTTGGTACACACCCTATCTTTGGCATTTTTGTCAAAGGGGGAGAGATGAGGTGTAAAATGTACAGTGTACAGACTGATTGTATGTATGGAGTGTACAGTTCGGTGTATTGCAGATTCATGGATTTTTTATCTAAGGGGGAGCCTTAGAATTATTGAATTATTTTATTCTTTCATCCGATTGTACAGGTTTCAACACTTAGCCATTTTTCACAGGTGTTGCCATCAATGTCAAAGGGGGAGATTGTTGGCAATTGACACTCATCCGGTGATTTCAGGAGACTTCCAGTGGTTGATTATTTGTTTAGGGTTGTCATTGATGGAAACTCTTCATGGTGGTTCGATCCAGTAGTCATGATCCAACTTATTCGAAAGATGGAGGTAACTGGTAGACAGTTAACCAACAAAATAGGGCAAAAAGGGTTATTTGAGTAATGCTTTGATCTAGAATGATCTCCAATGATTACAGTGTTTGTGGTGATTATTTTTGTGATCTCGATGTTTGGTAAGACATTTAGGAAATGAGTGATTATAATATTTTAGTCTAGTGCTATGTTTTGTTCATGATTGAAGCCGACTTGATCTACACGTTACACTTATATTTTAGTCCAGTGCTATGTTTTGTTCATGATTGAAGCCGACTTGATCTACACGTTACACTTATTGAAGCCGACTTGAAGGAGATTATTTTTGTGGTAAGACCAGATATATAAGATCCTTGTGGTGGTTGATTTTTAGTGTGTTATGTGTGGTGATCCATTTTGGTACGATTGAGCACAGTTTCATGTGCGTATTTTTCTTTCAAACCAACCGGTTGCTGATTGAGACATAGATAGTCATATTTTCAGAGCCAAACCAGAATTCATCTTTGCATAGTCAGATGTAGATTAAGAGTTTTCATTGTATTTACACATTGTAAACAAATTGTAAGTCAGTGGGACTTCTTTGAGGATTGTAGCTCTCTGAGCAACTTTATTGAGCAATGAGCTCTAGGCAGTGAGCCTGAATGCAAGTGCATTCCCATCTATGTAATATTTATGTACTCCTGGCCATAGTATATTGTTAGACGCGCCTAGGCATTTTTGACACATACAGAATGAATCTCAGGCACATACAGAATGAATCTCAAACCCATAACCTCAATAGTTGATCTGTCCTCAAAAGTCAGCTCAGGTTGCAATCTCTGCGTCGACGAGAATCTCTCCCGTGACTCCAACATAGGCAAATACTCCTACAGTCACACAAATCAATCATCTCAGTCCTAGTGAAACTCACTATTCATCACAAAGTGTTGCTATTTATCCTAGTAGTACTCCCTGTTCATCACAAAGTACTACGTGTGTGACACTCACTGTTCATCACAAAGTGTTGCTCACATTTGCACTCACTGTTCATCACAAAGTGTTGCTCATATTTTTAGTACTCCCTGTTCATCACAAAGTACTATATCTTGGTACTCACTGTTCATCACAAAGTGCCTTGATCTATCTTATCCTAGGGCCTATGCTTAAGTGAATTCTCTTGAGTAGTTTCCTAATTGGCAACGTATGTTCTATCATAGAATTGTCAATCCTAGCCCTATTTGCTATCCTAGTCTTCCCTAGAGGACTTGCTTGAGTGTATCCTCTCAGCAGCTTATCCAATCGACAGTGTATGTTCATCACAAAACTACCAATTTGACCTAGAAGACACAAATTCACATTTTTGCACACAAACGTGCTTTCCTAACATAAACGCACATTTATTACATTACCTAGTATGCATTAATGACAACAATAAATGCATCAAAGTACAAGGAGTTTTTGTGGTACTTACTGGCTCTCCTGCCTCTGCTGGCCTCTGAAATCGGCGAACGCGATCGAATCTGTGAACCAATGCCATCACTGCTGACTGTTGCTACTCTATTCTCTCTCTGCACTCTGATCTCTTAGATGTGTGGATGACAATGAGGATGTTTTCCCCTCATGGTCTATCTTATAGACTACCCTAGCCCTAGTCTCCTGTGTCAGTCTTCGTTATCACGTGACAGGGGCTCAGATTTCATCGAGGCCAGGCGACTCCGAGGGAGGGAGTTCATCATAGCCATAGAGGGCTCCCTATGTATCAGTATTGTACCATTTTTGTATGATGATGTAGACACCTGCGGGTGATTGTAGCCATATGATTTTGACATCATTGTATCATGACACTTTATATATATATATGAGATGATTCATCTTTGTGGCAACTATATGCATGTGTACTTATGTAATGTATGTTCTTATGTGATGCTTATGATATGGATGCAATGCAATATATTTTTGTTCTTTTATGTTTTATATGTGTATGCATGATGCAAATGTGAATGTATGTAATGCAGATGAATATGATAATGCAAATGTAAATTGTGCTAACAGGTGTTGTGTGCAGGATGTGATGCAGTTGTGATATCTATATGTATGTATGAAATGCTTATATGTGGTAATGCAGGTGCAACTACATGAAATGCAAATGTTTTTGTTGTGTCATTATACTCAGTCATGTGATAGCAGGCTACACGGACTCGAGAAGGATGATGGAAGTCAATCAAGAAAGGGGGATGGAAGACATAAGATATGAAAGTGAAAGAGCTTCTTGTGCATTATCATCATTGAGCTTTATTATGGCAAGTAGGTTATGACAATCGAGGCATATGTTCGACCCAGAAAGTCATTGTACCTGTTTGCATGGAGATAAGACAGTCACAAACAAGGAATGCCCCAGTTCACACTAGACTCACAGTGTCCTCATATCCTTGGACAAGTCATAGCATTACTAAGAGACAATCCACAGACAGCAAATACAAATAGGTGACAATACCCCATCCTCGCCTTTCTAGTCAAAGACATCCCGGAAAAGTTAAAAGACATGTCACCAAAAAAAAGATGAAATCAAAAGAAAACCAAGACTCCACACCAACATCCACTGTAGTCCTCAAGTTTAGTGTCTCTTGTCACTTGTATAAGTCTTATTTGATTGTGGTCACAATGTTTACTTTCACAAAATGGATAGATAGCACTGAACCATAATGTTGTCTGAGTCTGTTGAAAGATTTGATTTGTTGAAGCCCATTGTTGCTACTGTGTCTCATTTGAAATTGACTGAATCCATGAAACTGATACTTTATAGTGGAGAAGATGAAACTTTATTGCGGATTTGTGATGCAAATGTTGCTTTATTGCGGATTGTGCGCGGATAGATTGAAGGAAGCTGGAAGAAACTGTACTCCTCGAAACATGTGATGTTCTCAGTTCCACACCCATCACTAGACGTAGGATTTGCCTTAGCCACAGATAGGATCTGATTTATTATGGATGGAAAGGGAGGTGAAAAGGGAGGTTTATTATGAATGGCTAACCAATCTTGGGTAGATCAATAACAAGCCATGATGGGAATGGGTAAGTTTATTATGGATGAATTGGTCGTGAGTGTGTGCAAAGTGAAGTGATGAAAGAGAATCCTGAAGGAGGGAGGAGCAATGTCTCTACACATGGCGCTGGTGACCCAGTTTTCACCATGGTACTTGCCCAGGGCACCACCGAAGTGGTTTTCACCATTGGACGAAATTATTTCTCTTTACTTTTTTCAATTTTTCAATATTTTTTGTGTCACAAGGCGCCTGTTTGCTAGGTTTTCACCAAGTAACGATTTTTTTTGTTTTATAATTTTTTTTTTGTATTTTTGACTTTTTTGATTTTTTTGTATTTTTGAAATTTTTGATTTTTTTGTATTTTTGAATTTAGGATATTCCAAAGAGCTATGTGTAGAACCTGCGAAGGTGCATGTTGTTGATAGGATCCTCCAAAGGTTCACCTTCTGTAGTTGAGAGCTGATATGCCCCAGATCCATATGCTGCTGTAATGATGTAAGGACTAAGCCAATTTGGTTCGAACTTGCCCTTCTTCTCTCTGTCTTGCTGATTTTTGGGATTTTCTCTAAGAACCAAGTCACCTACCTCAAATGTGTGAGGCTTTACCTTGTGATTGTAGTTGCATTGTTCCTTGACTGAATGATGTGTAGCTTGATTGAATGTCTTCCTCGATAAAGGATCTGAGATAGAATTACTAGTGTGTGGACTACGTAGGCCCATATGCGTGTCACCTAAAGAAGTTTGGGCATCTCTGACAACAAAGTCCTTCGAGGAAGCTCCATTAAAGGTCCATGATGTATCGCCAGAAGGGAATGGATGTGTGAAACAAGTGGATGAGTGATGAAGGCTTATGATTGCGAAAAGAAGTGAAAGTAGGATAGCATGATGGAGACTTAGGATCAACAAGTAATCTTTTTGACTTGCAATTGTAGAATTTTTGCCCCCAGTTATTTTGATATTAGCGGAGATCAACTCTTGCTCTTTTTGGTTTATAGGATTTTTATCCTTGACTTTGATTTTTGTAGAGTCCAATAGCTTTTGATTTTTATTTGGACTAAAGGACTTTTCTTTATTTTTGACACTTAAATTTTTTTGTTCATAGCTTGATTTTTCATCCCCAATTAGTAAGGGCTTTTGTAATTCTTGTTGATCCAAGTCTGGAAGTGGAGTGGAAATGGAATGAGTGGATGAAATGGTAAAGCTATGTGAGTTCTCAAGAGGGTTGGCGATACACTCAATAGATTCTTCGTTGGAACCACTCTTACGACTATTGATATCAAGAGATGCTTGCACCACTAGAGGAGTTTTGCATTCAGACTTAGTAGCCACAACACTAGGTGGTTCACACCCAATTCCTTGGCATTGCAAATTGTTTGTAGGTTGTTCCTGTTGATTGAATACCTTAGGAGATAGTGGGAGTTGATCAACATGAAAGATATACTCACCACATCCCATGTCTTTAATCTTGAATTTTTCTTTTAGCTCTGTTTGTTTTGACGTAGAAGCTTTCAAGGATTCTAGATCCACATATGCTGAAGAAGGAACAGCTTGTCGATTGACTGGGATTGTTATTTCTAATCTAGGTTGCAGATTGTTGCAATATATGAATGGATTTGGATCCGCTTTGATGGTCACTTCAACTCCATTGTGTGGAAACTTGATACATCGATGATATGTAGAAGGGACTGCGCTGACGTCCCAAGAGTATGTTGTATGTGAGATCTAGATCTAGGACTTGAAAAACCACATCCTTTGTAACTAGCCCAACTCTGAGAGGTAAGGTGATTGTGCTCTTGGATGAATGCTCTTCATCGTCATATGCCTTGATGGTGATTTTGTTTGTAGAATTCACAGCTTTATCAGAATATCCCAATTGTTTAATTGTGCTCAATGTACAAATGTTTAGACCTGCTCCTCCATCTATCAGGACTCGTTTGATTCTATGTTTATGTATGAAGGCTTCAATGTGTAATGGTGCATTATGTGGCTGACTTACGGAGGCGTCGTCGGCTTCTGTGAATGTAAGGGAATGTGGAATGGAAAGGTATCCCACCATGGCTTGAAACTGGTCCACATTCAGATCAGTAGGAACGACAGTGTCTCTCAAGATTTTGTCAAGAATAGCTTTATGTGCGGGGGATATGCGTAAGAGCTCAAGGATGGAGATGAGCGCGGGTGTCTTCCCTAATTGTTCTACAAGGTCATACTCAGGCTTGGTTGATGAGGAGGCAGTGTTCTTGGCTGGAGCACCTTGCAAAGTGATTTTACCTCGACGAGTTGTGACATGACATTCAGAGGTAGGTTCGGAAGAAGATCCAACGCCTTTTAGGACAATCTTGGGTCTCCGGGTAGAATTATCAAACGTTTTGTCCTTGATGATAATGGTAGAGACATAATTGTCCATCAAGATGTGATTGATAATTGAATCATAGTTGTAGGATGCTCTGGTATAGTTGGTTTGATCATTTGTGGCTTTAGCTTTTCCCTTGTCATGCTTTGGGAATGGTTCCTTAAACATCTCATGTTCTTGATTGGATGAGTGTCCCTCAATCTCAATGTCACCTCTATCAATGAGATCTTGTATGATGTTCTTCAGTCGATGACAATTTCCTGTCTTATGACCCTTGCTCTTATGAAATTCACAATACTCATCATCGTTCCACCAATTTGGTTTAACCTTTGGTTCATATGGAGGAAAATCTGGAATTGTGATTACTTTGTTTGCCACTAGCTTCTTGAAAACTGACTCAAGTGGTTCTACCAATGGAGTATCATATGCTTGACCATGTGTATGTGGGACCTCTGGTTTTTGAAACAAAGATGATGGTGATTCAGGTACCATATGTGGTCCTCTATTGCCTCCACTATTAGGTCTCCTTTGATCCATGTTGGAGTGAGGTTGTTGCAAAGGTTGATTTTCCATTATTTGAGACATGTCAAAATCATGAGGTATCTTGGCTCCACTTTGTGCCATCATTTGTAAGAAGTATTGTCTATCCCTCCTCATTATTTCCTCAACCAATCAATTGAAACGGGGATCCATAATGGATTCTTCCACATCTGTTGAATGTACTGAAAAGCTATCCATATCATCATTGTGGGTAGCATTGTTGTTTGTAGTGTCCATGTTCTCAACATTTGGAATGTTTCTATAGGCATCCATGTCAGGTAATGTAGTATGATCAGAATTGAAAAAGATATCATTGTCATACTCATAAGAACTCATGTTTGCGGACTCTTGAGCCTCTTTAGTTTCTCTCCTAGATTTTTGAAGATGGGTTTCAACCATGAACTAGGTATTGACCAAGATGTGTGAGACTAGATGAAAAATGGAAAAAGTATGGAAGACCAAGAGTTGGATGGAATGTAAATGAATCTAAAGTGTACTTGCAATGTCCAAAGTGTAAGACCAAGTATGTATGTAGTAGAGTAGGTGTGACTTCCAAAGAGAGGATAGTTTCTCTTGATGGGGTAAGTTGACCTTGACTCTAAGTAAGACCAAATGAGACCCAAAGGTAAGAAACCTTGACGAGGGACCACTTAGCAAAATGTTGTTGTATGTAGTGTGTTGACAAAGTATGATGAGGACAAGCAAGTGACCTTTTGACCCAAGTTTAGACAAATGTGAATGTAATGTAAGGTGTAAAGCAATGATGGATTTTATGAGACCCAAAGACAAGTTGAATGCTAGATGAAAACCTGGAGAAACAACCTAGGAAGCTCAAGAATTCTGAAACTGATTGCTCTTGTTTGCTGGACTGTAAAATTTTTCCAATTTGTGAAGTTGTTGGTTGTGACCAAATCTGAATGTTTGACTGTTTTTCGTGACAAGAGGACACAATGTTGATGAGGACTCAATGTTTGCAAGTGTTTAGACTCAAAATGACTCTAAGAAAAGTGTGTTGTTTGATGTAAAAATGTTTTGCATACACTTGAAGACACAAAAGACACAATGTTTTGCTGTTTGGTCTTGAATGTTTTGAATGTTTAAAATAAGTCAAGCACAATTCTTATGGTTGGCCAAGACAATAGTTGTTGATCCCACATGAGGTTTTACCCTCGAGGCTACGCTATTCAGAGTGGATACTTAGATGCTTGACCTCACTGGCTCCACCCTCGGCACTCACTTCTCGGGTCAACCAAACATCAGTCCCCATGAAAACTCCCAGTGGCAAACTTTGTATCTCTACTAAGAACCGTATGTGTGTGGGCCGCTACCAGAGGTCTGACCTCCTGCCCCAACAACTAGAAGGATTTGGGCTTCTAAAACAAAAAGGTGCTAGTAAGGGCATCCGCTCGTGTGGCCATACATGCGGCACTTTCAACTCTGTAAATACTGAAGGCTCCTAGCCGGTAGGGGTTACGCCCTACAACTGATCAAATAAATTTGATCAAACGGGTTTATGGGGAGACATAGTGTCGGTATGAACTAATCAGCACACGTTATCCATAGTTTTCACCATGAATACAGTTATTTATAGTGGTTCGGAAGAGGTGAGTTTTTCTCACTACCACTTGGGTCGTTCTCTTCTCACTAGTAGTCCTAATGACCACACGGGAAGACAGGCCCTCTAAAGATTAAACAAAAAGAGCCTATTGCTCAAGACACAAAAGACAATGATTCAATTTTAGTGCACCAATTGAAGTGTTTGCTAGTCTATGAAAACAAGACACACAATAAAAATCCAAAAACCCTTGCCAAGGACCTGCAACAAAGATTTATTAGTAGTTTGGATTGTTTGAAATAATCACCCCTTCCTGCAAGCACACAAGTTAGGTAAATTTTAGATCCCAAAAGACTTTGTGAAATAGGGGCCTTCAACAATGCATTTTGTTGACCAATTCAAAGATCTGATTTATCATTAAAAAAAGACCTCTTGTAAAATTTCAAGAGATTTCCAAAAATGTAAGAAAATCCAAAAAATTTGCTAATTTGCTCCAAAAATTAATTTTTAATGAAAAATCATAAAAAATTCATATAAAATGAAAAATCGATCCAAAAAATTTGAAATTTTTACTGGAGAGTCCTGATGGTCTTCCAAACCTGCACAAAAAAATTTCTGCAACAAATCCAAACAGTTTGTGAGATATGAGTAAAATAATGCAAAACCCTAATTTTCAAAGATCTGATTTTTGAGGAATGATTTTGCATCAAATTTAAAATCACAAAGAACAAATCCTATTTATAATTCTTATATATTTCCAAAAATGTAAGAAAATCCAAAAAATTCGCTAATTTGCTCTCAAAATTAATTTTTTATGAAAATTCATAAAAAATTCACATAAATTGACAAAATGATCCAAAAAATCTAAAAATTTTACTGGATCTTTTTGATACTTTTCTTGACTTTCACAAAAAAAATTATACCAAAATTCAAAGTTGTTTGTGAGATCTAATCAAAATAAGGAAAAACCCTAATTTTTAAAGATCCGATTTTTAGGGAAATATTTTGCATCAAAATTAAAATCACAAAGAACAGATCTTGTGTATAATTATGAGAGATTTCCAAAAATATAAAAAAATCCAAAAAAATCTCTCATTTTCTCTCAAAATTAATTTTTTATGAAAAATCATAAAAAATTCATAGAAAATGAAAATGTTCTCCAAAAATTCTGAATTTTGGATTGAGAGCTCCTGATACTTTCTTCAACCTGCAAAAAAAATTTGGTGAAAATTTCCTAGCCGTTTGTGAGATATGATCGAATCTCTCCAAGATCTTGATTTTGTGTCCAAAACCCTAGCTGCACAAGGTTATTCTCCAAATTGTTTTACAAAATAACAATATAGGGTTAGAAAAATCTGCAAAAAACACAGATCTAACAAAAATCCATGTCCAATCTAATTAAATAAATATTATTTATTTAATTATCTAAGCTTAATTCTTCTATTAATTAAATAAATCTTTATTTATTTAATTAATTCATTTATCCTCTTCTAGCCTTATTTCTCATTTAAATAAATACATTTATTTATTTAAATTATCATTTTCCTAAATTAAATAAATATTTTATTTATTTAATTATCCAACTTCTTCTATTAATTAAATAAATCTTTATTTATTTAATTAATTCATTAGTCTTTTCTACCCATGACACATGTCATTCATCTCTTAATTCATACACTACCTACCCCTTTCATTATTTTATTATTTTTTTTACCTACCCTCTAATCATAGCCGACCTCCTTTTACACCTCTCAATCTTATCCCTCCATTTCATATAGTGTCTTCTATATAAGGAGATACTTCCTTCATTATCAAACCCTAATCAATCATTCTAATCAATCATTCTAACTACTTGATCAATTGACTACTTGGCATATGCGATCCTACTTGCAACCACATTCCGTTCTTTGTTGAGCTCTTGTGCACATAAAATCTGAGAGCAAATATATCAAGCAAGATCAATGGAGATAGGAAGAATGGAGATCCAAACCCTATTGGACATGTGATGGTATAATATTTGTGATTTCGTTTGATTTGCATTGTCTTAGGTAATCTTCATATGTTATGGTGGATCTTTGTTGTTGTTAGGCTAGGGTTTTGTGGTTGAATCTATTTAGCCTTTCAATATCGTTATTATTGTTATCCATTTTCACCATATACACAAATGCATTCCCATCTATGTAATATTTATGTACTCCTAGCCATAGTATATGAATATTGTGGGTTCCAGCCCCACCATGGTTTTTCCCTTCCTGGGTTTCCATGTAAAAATTCTGGTGTTGTGGATTTGTGTTTTTACTATTGCATGTTTATGTTCTTATTTGTTATGCATTGTTAACCAGTGGATAAAGAATAATTTTTTTGTTTCAATTTCTGGTAGATCACTGATTCACCTCCCCCCCCTCTCAGTGATCTTCGATTCTAACAAAGCCACACCCTGATAAACATGTGGAGCCATCTCAACCTATGAGAGAATCAAGGGAGTTTGGCTTACCGTTTCCATGGTCTTCCCAAGCTCATCTTGAGTTTCCACTCAAGGGCCATGAGTTGTGGCACCAATATCAATTATCTTATTAGTGTATGTGTGAAATTTGGAATCTGTATCTGAAACACAAACACTCAATAAATCATTTCATGCATGGTTAGTTGATCAAAATCAATAAATGTAAAATCCATAACAAATCGACCTATTGCCTCCTAAAAGATGCGAGTATAGATTTGCTCTCAAATTTATCTAAGCAATACTAGTGACTAGACTACACCAAGATGGAGGATTTAATCTATATAAATGCAAGATTAAGCTATATGAAATCTAAATGCAAGCAATAATTATCAAGTTATATGATTCTATCAAGCTAACATGATTAAGCTAATATGATTAAGTTAATATGTAATAAGCTAAGATGCAATATTCTCAATGACTCTAGAGAAAAACCAGCGTGATAACAATAAAATCTCTAGAATAGGATTGAGAGATGAGAGCCTAAATTTATAAAAAATCCAGAGAGAGACCACAGTTGAGATTGATTGTTAAGCAGTCGAGATTCTCCAAGAAGCACAATCCAGGTGAATTGAGATGATTGGGTGCTTTTCTCAGTTTCAGAGGAGATAAGATTGAGTTGATCTTGAGATAAATTCAATAAAGCTTGATTTAATGCATTTGGATTATAAGTCTGAGTTTTCATTGGAGATAAAATCAATTAAAAAGAATTGATTTAATGCATGTTTCCTTTATTTGCTCAAGATTTGTTTGATTTTAAAAAAAAATAGAAAAATTTGTTTTGCTTTAAGTTAAAATCAGAGAAAACTTATTTATTGCATATTTTTATTCAATTTTGAGATTTAATTGATTTAATTTTTTTTCTGAGATTTCTCAAGTTATCTCAAATTAGATTTTCAAAATATCTCAAATTGATTTCTTTTCTCAAATTAATTCGGTTTTTTCAAATTAATTCATTTTTTATTATTTAATGGCAAATTGATTTATTAATTAAATATGCTAGGATATTTAATTAAATAAATAGGATAATTGATTAAAGAGATTTGATGACTTATTTTATTGAAGTGATTAATTTGCCATGTGGCATTGATGATTTAGGAATGAATTAATTAGGTGCTCAAGATTGATTTAATTGTCTTTGGTTAGGACCTTGGTGATGTACTCGAGATTAGGGGCCCATGGTTTAGATGACCATTTTTAAGGTATTACAATTAGGTGAGTCCTAATTACCCATCCTGTTAATTAATTATTATGGTTATCACTTAATTACAACAAGAAAACCCCCAGCGTGTTCCTGGTGGTCTAGACTTCAAGCATCCTTACAAGGAACCTCTTAACAACCTATTCTCTCTTGACCTCGACCATCATGTGGAAGCTCACTCTCCCTAGTCATGAGCCAAGACCTTAGGGTAAACTCAAATCACATAGAGCAACGAAGAGGCTCACAAAAAATAAATCCACATTATCATCAATCACGCACACATGCAAATCTAAAACATAATAAAAACTATAAAGCCAACATTTAAATCAAGAGCCTCATAAAAATAATAAAAATAAACATGAGGCAAGGCATAAATCCTCTTGCACGACTAAATCTCCTCTACAACGAGGCACTAGTCCTCTCACTAGAGCCATCATTAACACATCTTGCTAGAACAATCTCTTTAACATACACCATCCTTAATGGCAAGGCATTATTCCTCTTGTCGGAGCTTAGAGAATACAAATAATCAAAATCTGAGCAATACATAGACCCGAGAACCTCATGGATATCATAAAAATCCTCTGGTAGAAAGCCAAATTTAGAAAAATTGATAGCAGACTGACAAAATTATCAAAAACCACTGAAAAGGCGGAATGGCGCATTCGACCCATTATGTGACGCATTTGACACATATTCTGGTACATTTAACCAATAAAGTGGCACATACAACACATCTTATGACGCATTTGAAATAGAGTCAAGAAATTCAAAAAACATAAACATAGACTTCTGACTGGCCCAGAAAAATCACTAAGGCCCGAAATTAGCCCTAAGACAAGTCCAAAGAAGACACAAAATCCACTTAAAACTAAGGACTTAACAAATAATCACAATGGAAAATCAATCATGAGCGAATCACTTCATCAAATATGAACACATCTCCCAACTATACACAGGGGCTAACCAATGCAGAGAGAATCCACAAAGAAACTTCTAAGGGAACGAAAATTCAACAAAAGGATTGACAAGCATTCCAAAAGACAGTCAACAAAGCTCTCTCTCTCTCTCTCTCTCTCTCTCTCTCTCTCTCTCTCTCTCTCTCTCTCTCATACAATAATCATTACAAGACTCTTTTTGGCAATACACAGAAAATACAAGCAAAGAAAACCATTCATGATAATAGCCCAAACAGTAATAAAAATACATAATGCATTGATTCCCCAAATCACAATAATATAACTTGATAATTATATTTATATATACCATTCACAACTTTTTCCCCAAATCACCCACATCAATCTACACAAACATAGAGCAGACAATTCTTTCTGAAAATGAAATACACAAAGGATGAAATAAAACCAACCTGGAAACAATAGAAGTTATGGTCAAGAGAATTCGATGAAAAGCCAAAAGTCCACAACCAACATGACCAAAATCCAACTCAAGAAAAGCCAAAATCCTCAATCACATAGAATTTTCTCCCAGAACCTAACTCAGGCAAATGTACAGAAAGACCAATAAATAGAAAATTGAATTCAAAACTATAGAAAAATCTCCACTAATCAAAATATTCCAATAAACTATATTACTTACCTACCATGCGTAGATATGAGGTGAATAATATAAAATAGTATTATTTACTTACCCCGCCCAAAAAAAAATAAAAAATTTTAAAAAATAAAAATTGACCAATAGAATAATAATGTAGGTAAAATTTATAATACTTATTTACCCAATTAGTAACGAGAGAATGTAATAAAATAATATAATATTCGACATCAAGTTTCCACAATCCATGAGATATTAATCTTGACTATTTCTGGATTAGATTGTGATGCAAAAAACTCTTACACAATCTAATCCGGAAACAGTCAAGATTAATACAATATCAATTAACAAGTAAATAATAACCAAAGCCCAATTAAATAAATCAAGGCAACATAAATAAATGCCACAAATAAATATAAAATCATAATCAACACTAGAAATAACATTTAAACAAATAAATATCAAATAAACATTAAATCAATTAAATAAATATCAAAACACTAAATAAATATTTATTGATCAATAAAGCATTAATTGAACAACAATAATAAATCGCTCAATAAATTATCAAACCTAAACATTAATTTAATTTATTTAAACTATATGAAACAATCATTAACTAAATAACTAATCAAATACTCACAACACCTCGAGACGACTGTTGGCATTTGCATGAAGATTGCATTAATGATATGTTATGTTGTCATTGATGTCAATTAACCGGTAATGATATTGTTGATATTATAATATTGTTTTATAACCGGTAGGAAGATCTAGTGAAGGAAACTATAACCAGTAGGAAGAATTTGTGGAGTGAACCGGTATTGCTATATATTGGAAAGTTGAACCGGTAACCAGTAAACACTGCCTGTTGTTTTTGATAAACCCTAACCGATTAAGTTTGTTGAATTGGTTATATTTGTTTACAATCTAATGATGAGTGGCAATGATTATGACACATATGATTATTGTATGAAGACAATTTCAAGTGATTTTGGTGAGTTGATGTAACGGTTTTTGTCTAGGGAATGAGCAAGTAAATTGCATATAATGCAAAGCGCATGATGAGTTACTAAGTTTAATGAAGCGGTGATCAAGGAGCGATGAGGTTTTCTTGATTGATGTGCAGAGATTGCTATGTAATCCAATGGTCATACTTGAACCGACTTGTTTGTAATCTCCATGAGAATTAGGTTTTTGTTGTGTTACCGACCTAATTGATTTGTTTATAAGGTCAATGAAGTTGTTTAGTTTCAATGTTGGCAAAGATCAGTTGAGTGTGTGGTTGTCGAATCGGATGATGTATCTACAGTTTGAGTAAAGGCAGGTAGGAGCATGAAAAGGATTTGATCAAGCAAGTGTAGTGCTATTCAGACAAATCAACAAACTCCTGTTGTTTTCTAACAATTACAACAGAATTGAAATCCCCTAACCGGGTAAGCTCTAACAAGCTTGGTGTTATTCAAATCCTCTAACAAGGTGATCCATTGGCTTGGATTTTCAAATCCTCTACTGAGGTTACTCCTTACAGGCTATCGCTTCTAACAAGGCATTGTAGTCAATCCCTTAACCGGGTAGTTCTTAACAGAATCTATTCTTAACAGGACATTTGTAAAGCTTTAACAGGCTAGGCTCCTAACAAGGTGAACTTCATAAGACTTCATATAGTTATCTTGTGAGTCTCATCTCACTGTGGTTTTTCCCATTTGGGTTTCCACATCAAAAATATTTGTGTCAAGTGGTGAATATTTTGTGGTTATGTTCTTATGGTTGATTTACTTAACTACTTTGATAAGTCATGATAACCAGAAGCATTGCGAGATGAAGTATGTTGACATATGAAAAAGCATTTGGATGTTTATGCGTTTGAAGTTGTTTACTGTTAATTTGTTGTAGCAGTCAACCGATTTATCTTATGAGTTTTTATCTTGACAGTGGTATTACATTGATAGTTTACTTTGAGAGATTAATTTTGAGATTGGTGAAGTTATTATCAGTTTTTCTATCTACTGATTCAACCCCCCCCCCCCCTCTCAGTAGTTGACTGGATACTTATTCTTTCATCATACCATCAACGACCACATCCAAAATACTAACACGACGACTTGCACCAAAATGCTCAAATTGACATGGATGACAACTTAAGCCTAGAGTGTATAGAGGAAACTCATGCCATCTCCAACAACTTTCCATTGGGATAAAGACATGCTCAGACCTGTGAAGCTAGGTGGAGTCGATGTCTAGTACTTACAATCATGCAACCACCAATAACCATGACACAACATATATTATAGATAATTAGGCAAGTGATAGAGAATCACAACACCATATCATGCTCGCAATTAGTGGTATGACATCGTCCCTATCACAAAGATACTAGAAGATAGTCACAATCATTATAACATCAACTAAATCGTCATCATAATCATGGAATAGGGTTAGCATAATCAAGATGCCATCATAATCTCATAAACAATATGAATCATTCAATGATAATAAGTGCATAAAGATCATCAAATGTATATCCATCATCATAATAGTCTATGATACGCCAATCATCCATAGAGTCATCGTATATCAAATGTCCATATAAATGTCTAGAATCATCTATGAGCATCTGAAATATAAATCAAAACATCACATAACAGTCTAATCAAGTCTATCCATGCATAAATCAAAAGATAAGTCAAGGAGGGACACTACATGCTTGTTCTGATCAACTTTCAAATATTTATTATCTTTGCTCAACTTACAAACAACAACCAAGGGAGTAGCAACAGGTTTACAATTTTCCATTTCAAACTTACTCAACATTTCCTTGGCATACGTGGCTTGAGAAATAAAAATTTCATCTTCTAACTGCATAACTTGCAAACCAAGGAAGAAAGATAACTCACCAATCATTGACATTTCAAATTCCTTTTGCATCTCTTCAACAAACTCTTTACATGGACCATCATTTCCTCCAAATATAATATCATCAACATAAACAACAACAATCAATAGTTTGTTACCTTCAACTTTGAAATACAAATTGTTGTCACTGGTACCTTTTTTGAAATTTTATTGTAACAAATAACTATCCATTCTAGCATACCAAGCTCTAGGTGCTTGTTTAAGTCTATATAATGCTTTCTTCAACCTACAAACCATGTCCAGATCTTTTGACAATTTAAACACATCTGGCTATTCAACGTATACTTCTTCAAGTTATCCGTTTAAAAAAGTTGACTTAACATCTATTTGATATACCTTAAAGTTCTTGTAAGTAGAAAAAAAAAAGTAACACCCTTATAGCTTCCACCCTAGTTATCGAAGCAAAAGTTTCCTCGAAATCTATACCTTCAACTTGTGAATAGCCTTTACATACCAACCTTGCCTTGTTCCTTGTAGCTTGTCCATGTTCATTTAGTTTGTTCTAGAATACCCACTTCGTTCCTATTACATTTTTGTCCATTAGTCTAGGTACCAGTTCCCATGTTTGATTTTTTTGTACCTAATTCATCTCTTCTTCCATTTCTTTTACCCAACTATCCTCTTTGTTTGCTTACCCAACTATCCTCTTTGTTTGCTTCTTCATTAGACTTTGGTTCAACCTATGAAAAAAAATAAGAATTTGCTTGCTCATTTGCTTCTGCAACTCTTATTCTTATCTGAACACGTTTATTTATATCTATAATAATCTGATCTTCTAAAAGATTCTTTCTCACATATCTGGTTGGAGTCTTAGGCACTTGCTTAGGTTCTTCTTCTTCTTCTTCTTCATTTGTCTCTTTTTCACTTTTGTCTTCTGGATCTATCTTCTCTTCAGCAACAACTGGAATAATCTCAAACTTAGTCTCTCATTCAGGTTCAAAGGCAGTTTGATCCCATTCTTCACATACTTTTACATTTGTGCTTTCCACTATCTTGTTTAGTCTCTTGTTGTAACAACGATATGCTTTGTTGTTTGTAGTGTATCCCAAAAATATTCCTTCATCTGCTCTAGTGTCAAACTTTCCTGGATCATTTTCATCTCTTCTGGTATAGCATTTACTTTCAAAGATTCTGAAGTACTTCATCGTAGGAGGTCTTCCATTACAAAGCTCATAAGGTATCTTAGTATGCTTAACTCTTATCTATAGTCTTTTAAGAACATGGACAACAATATGCACAACTTCTTTCCAACACACATTAGCCAAGTTAGCATCTTTCATCATAGTTATAGCCATCTCAATAAAGATCACATTCTTCCTTTCTACAACTCCATTCTATTTAAGGATTCTAGGGGTAGAAAAATGTCTTCCAATTCCATGTTTCTCACAAAAGCTATCAAAGTCATCTGAAGTAAACTATCCTCCTCTGTCGGATCTCTAACACGTGATTTTAGAATCTACTGGATTTTCAAGCATTGACTTGAACGCTTTAAATCTTTCAAAAGCTTTAGATTTTTCTTTTAAGAAAGTAACCCATGTCATTCTAGAGTAATAATCAATAATCAACATAAAGTACCTTTATTTGTTGAGTCCTTTTATTCTTGTAGATCCACAAAGATCTGTGTGAATTACCTCTGGAGGTTTAGAAGTAGAATATTATTTGATCTCAAATCTCCTCTTTGTCTATTTTCCTATTTGACATTCCCTACATACATCATCGGTAGGTTTGACGATTCTTGGTAAATCTCTCACAACTTTAGTAGTACTTATCTTCACCGTATTATCAAAATTGACATGTCCCAATCTTTTGCGTCATAACCAACATGCATTGCTTTGTGCCAGCAAACATTTGCTTCCACTCTTGTCTTTTATATAATAAACATTCCCATTTGTTCTAACACCTTTTTCTACTCATCTTCTTGATTTTCCTTTTCTAATTACACATCCAGACTGATTGAATAAAAAATATAGCCTTTATTGCACATCTGACTAACACTTAACAAGTTATGTCTCAGACCTTCAACATGATAAACATCATCAGTTTTATGTTTACCATTGATTGTAGTGCTTCTTATACCACAAATAGGTGCAACTTATTCTCTTGCAAATTTTATTGATCCTCCATCATACTTTTCAAGCTTAATGAGTTTCTCCTTATCACCAGTTATATGATTTAAACATTCGAATTCAATGATCCAAGCCTTCGGTTCTACTTTAGCATGCAATGCGATCTTTTCACTCACTAAATATCTATTATTTTTCACTATTTCTAGTCTTCCAAACATCTCCTTACTCTTTTCTTCTATAGCCAAAAACAAAGATTATTCATTTGAGTCTTCACCATCTTCATCCTCAGATGGATGTGTCTCCACAAAACATAGGCTCCTTTTTCTTTTCTCTCTATCACGTGTCCTCTTCCTTGTATCATATCTTTTGTGTCTACTTTTCTTATCATCACCGTCAGACCTCTTAAAATATTTCTTGTACATGCATTTAGAAGCACAATGACCAATTCTACCACAATTAAAATATTTTAGAGGTAACTTACCTTTGTATTTTTCGGTTCCTCTCTTCAATCTTCTAACAAAGTTTGCCTTGATCTCATCCATGTTTTCACTTCCTTTTGATTCATCTTCAGATATCTTTGAAACATTGAATGCAACTTCTTTTCTTTCTCTTTTGATATCGTCCATCTTTGATACGTAATAGGTGGATAATGACCCAAGGAGTTGATCAATTATATATTTATCCATCATGACATCCTCAATAGCACACTTCTTTGACTTGTAGGGTTTTGTTAGAGTTAGCAAAATCTTTCTCACAATATCACCTTCTTATATCTTTCCACCAACACTTTTAATACCACTCACAATTTTATTTACTCAGTGCATGTAGTTCTCAACACCTTCATCATCAACCATTATTAGACATTCATATTTCTATTTCAGATTCATTAACCTAGCTTGCTTTATCTTCAAATCTCTGTCATATGATTTACTTAATTTGTTGCAGATCTCTTTGGCTTCTTTCAATCTACTACCTTTACCAAATACTTCATCACTCAAACAACTAATAATCATAGTTCTCACTTTTTCATTATTCTCATGGTTCTTTTGGTCAATCAAAGTCTGCAGACCATTTCGTGGAGGCGTATATCCTAATTGAACAATTTCCTAGATACCTTCGATAAAGTTTCCAAATAAAATTCCATCCTTTCCTTCCAATAAGAAAAAATTGTACCATCAAACCTTGGTGCTTTGAAATTAAGTTCTTGCGCTATTCTAGATCTACCTCAAGTGGTTAATCTCTTAAAGGGGAACTCAACTAGATAATACCAATTGTTAAACCCACGACAATATTGAGTAGGGGTGAATTAGTCTGAAACACTTTAAATCTGATCTAAATGATATTAATTAATGATTAAGAACAATATTAAAAACATCAACACATGAACATCAGATTTATGTGGAAACCCCAATAAGGGAAAAAACACAATGAGAATCATACTCACAATATAAATATAATTGATTACAAAGTTTTAGGATTACGACTAAGGAGAAACATGCACCTGATGGACTTGCAAGACTGAGGCTCACTAATTTTGGGCAAGATATATGGACTCGCTCAACTGAGGCACACTGCTTCAAGGCAAGATACAAAAGAGGTTGCTAAGAGACCCATTGTCTTTTGACATAATAGCAAAACTGATGTGAGAAGAATATCTTGATCATGAAATTGTCCTTAAACCTCTATGTCAAGTGACCGACATCATAGCAAACATCTATGATAATCATCATTATCACAACACACTATCTCATTGAATGTATCACCTTCAAAGCTCTTCACAATCTAACTTTTGCACATCAGTAGTCTCAAATATGCTTGCATATCATTCACATTCACTTCTCATCAATTCACACACTATCCCAAACACAAATCATGCATCTGCACTCCTTAAATTTAAGATAGATCATCAAAAACTTGTTGCAAGGTGTGCACCCTTGGTCTCCTTGCGTTGTGCAGTGCAACACTCGGGTTTGTGACATGGCTTAACCGCCTCTTATGGATTCTATAAGTCTAGTGGTTGTATCAAGCATTAACAAGTCGATCTTTTTGGTGCAATAGCAACCATACTTCTAACAAGTGGTGTTAGAGCCTAGGTCACAGGTTCAAACCCCCTCGCTTGCGCTAGGGGGGGTTGTTGCAATGTGTGTGCCCTTGGTCTCCTTGTGTTGTACAGCCTAACACTTGGGTTTGTGACATGGCTTAACCACCTCCTGTGGATTATATAAGTCTAGTGGTTGTATCGAGAATTAACATGTCAATCTTTTGGTGCAACAACAAATGTACTTCTAACAAAACTTAATCGAGGGTCGATCAAGAACAAAATAAACATTATTACACAAAATAAGCCACTTGAACCAAAAATACTCAAAGTGGTCTACTCCAAGAGAAAGAGGGGACCCAAAAACATCATAATACATCCTCTCAAGTTGAATCCAATGAACCACACATATTATTACATCCTCCAAAGTTGTCATCAAACAAAACATGTAGATAAACAATAATGCTTAACACTCAGTCAACTAAAAGACATCTTCGAATGCAAATTTTGTAACGCGAATCTCTACCCAACATGGTGAGACCCATAACAATGTTCTAACCCAACCTTCAAAGCATATCTAGACCAAAAAGGTATGATCCAAACAAGATAATCCAACTGGACACATCGAACCATAATATAACTGAATATACTAAGTATAAGTCAACATAACTCACTTGCAAAACAAATCACCACTGGAGAATGAACTGAGAAACACTGCACAAACCACACAAACATGCCCATAAAAAGCACAACACGAGATTCAACATATCCAAAGGCCACCAGAGATATTCTGAACTAGTCTGACATACACCCTTACTATTAGGGAACAATAACAACCAACTTCTACACTCTATAAAATATAATCTTTACCATTCGGAGGAATGCAAAGTATTCTACCAATGAGACATTAAATATTGTTTCCTGCATATGTTAAGTACTCTTTTCTGCATACATTAAAATCTCTTTCATGCATATGGAACTTGCCATGACCAGTTCACCAAAGCATCAAACTCAACAATAACACCAAACACTAGACAAAGAAACCTGCAATAGTATAGGATCCTATCCAGACCAAACTCCATCTAGACAACCAAGTTTGAAATTAATGACAACCAACCTCAAATCCAAACTCAAATATCAACCAAACAACTCAGATTTCAAACAGAAGAGACTGTGTTAGGTACCTATTGTGCACATGAGGAGAACAATCCCACCCCCAACCTTATGAAGAAGATACAAGGGTTTGTGGAAATTATTTTTTGATGGTTCAAGAAAAAATAATGATGTTGGTGTAATGCCATTGACTTCCAATGGTTAAAAATATTGGTTCTCATCCAACCTTCAATTTAGTAGCACCAACAATGTGGCTAAGTATGAAGCTCTAATCCATGGCCTCCAACTTGCGTAAAAGAGCTGGTTGTGCATGCATAACTAAGAATAACCTACTCAAGTCATACAAGCGTAGATTTTGTGAATTGGTTGAAGGATTTTGAGCATTTGACATCCAAACCATCTCTAGAAAGCACAACAAACATATTGATAAACTTGGAGTAGTTGGGACACAATTTAATATACTCACCAATGTTGTATAAAAGAGAGAGAGCAATACATAAGGCTTGTTGTAAGGCTCGCTATCCCACACACCAAGATAAATTAGCAATGATTTTAGTGGCTTTAGGGTCATGATCATGGAGCTTCTCCATAAATAGAGTAAGTCATCCCTCCTTCAAAACCCTCCAAAATTAAGGTTTACATTGGATGCCTATATATTTGGCTAGTTGAACTTGATTCTCGTCACCCCTATCCTTGAAAAAATGTTTATAATCCTATTGTTCGAGATCCCACAAAAGTTCTTTTTACTGATAGTCATGTTTCTTCTTGTCCTATTCACTCTTAGACCACTTAGGCAATTATCCATAATGCATGTGAACTTACCTTACATCATTAATGCAATGTTGTCCATTAATTCTTCCTTGATAGATGTAATCATTAGAAGCATATTTTTGGCTAGTGGAGGGATATGATTGTAATCTTCCCAATACATGAGGTGTCGATGACCACTCTTAGATTGGTGAAGACATTTGCCACCTTATTACCTTCATGTAGCACATGAGCAAATTTCACCTCCTTGAAGTCTTTAGCCAACTCAACTGTCACAACCCTCCTTTATCACCTTTTGATTTAAATACAAAACTCTATTATATTTCTTTTGGATAAACTATTGAATGAATATTGTAAAGGAATTAAAAAAAAAATAATAATAAATCACACACACATGGAATACATATATATATTTTTTTAATTGGTTATTTAATTTCCCTCACCCAAATTAAGGCACATGTTGTAGGAGGAATAAGAAGCTTCTAGAGGCTTCTCCACCACCCTGCATGTAACTCCTCCCACTAAGCCTAATCAATTTGCATGGAGGCCAAATTGGGAGAGAATCTCTTTTTTTTTCAATTAAAAATTAGGTAGTGGGAATTTGAAATTTCTTTATAAAAGATGTACAAGTTTCAAAATGGGTGGTTGGCTATTCCATAAGAAATTCTGCAAGTAAAATTTTCCTTTGTAGTCAATTTTCATTTTCAGCTAAGATTTTGTTGGGAGGACGTCTCTTCAAATTTGGAGGATCAAGGAAGACTCTACACCATTTTCAAGCACCCAGGTTCTTTCAAACTTAGTTTCGTGCATCTTATTCTTGTTGTAGATTAGATTTGATTAAATTATTTAGGAAATTAGAATCATTTGATGAGAATGAGATTCATTTGTTTCAGATTTTTGATAAGAATTAGTTTCAGTTTTTGATAAGAAGTAGATTAAATTGTTTGATAAAAAGTAGATTAAATTGTTTGATGAGAATGAGATTCATTGTTTCAGATTCTTGATAAAAATTAGTTTCAGTTTTTGATAAGAAGTAGATTAAATTGTTTGATGAGAATGAGATTCATTTGTTTCAGATTCTTGATAAAAAGTAGATTAAATTGTTTGATGAGAATGAGATTCATTGTTTCAGATTCTTGATAAAAATTAGTTTCAGTTTTGATAAGAAGTAGATTAAATGGTTTAGGGGATTAGAGTCATTTGATGAGAATTAGATTCATTGTTTTCAGACTTTTTAAAAAAAATTTAGATCCATTCGTTTCAAATTTCGATAAGAATTGGATTCATCCAGATTAAATCGTTAAAATATCTTATTAAGTTTTAGATTTGAAGAACTAATTCAAAACTACCTTCATCTCTTTTCTCCAGAATCTTTTCTCTGGTTATTGATTTAAAGTCTGAAATGTATTCTGGTTATTGATTTAAAGTCTGAAATGTATATTCAAAAGGATCTCGCTGTAATCAATCTCTCTAAGAATTCTCATCCTCTGTAGAAATACGTTTAACATTTCCCCTTTGTGAAAGATTTTCCCTGTGTGTACAAATAAAATTATCTCTTTTTTTTCTGTGAATAGATCTCCCTGTGTGTACAAACAAATTTTCTCTTTTCTCTGTGAATAGATCTCCCTGTGTACAAACAAATTTTCTCCTTTCTCTGTGAATAGATCTCCCTGTGTAGGGAACAAAAGAAATGGAAAAAAAGAAGAAGAAGAACCTCTCTGGTTACTGCTTCATTGTATTTGGTCCCTGAAATTTAATCTGTAACATTATTATTATTATTTTTATACCTGTTGAAAATGC